>NC_057798.1:426531189-426543407 GCF_018294505.1 Triticum aestivum | reverse complement strand
GCGGATCACATCACCAATACCGTCACCACACCGTCGTGCTGGCGGAACTCATCGACTCCTTCGTACCTCTACTGGATCAAGAGTTCGAGGGACGTAATCGAGCTGAACGTGTGCAGAACTTAGAGGTGCCGTACATTCGGTACATGATCGGTTGATTTGAGAAGACGTTCGACTACATCAACCGCGTTAAGTTAACGCTTCCGCTTTCGTTCTACGAGGGTACGTGGACACACTCTCCCCCTCTCATTGCTATGCATCTCCTAGATAGATCTTGCGTGAGCGTAGGAATTTTTTTGAAATTGCATGCTACGCTTCCCAACAATTAGCAACAGAGAAGGAAAAATCCAAGCAATTGGAAGACTTGCAACTCCAGAATTTACCACCTATTAGAACTCACAGAGCTATAGTTCCTATTGGATATGCCAATCCAGGAAGACAGGAGACTGCCAGTGTTTTAGGAACTCCAGTGACTGCCAGAAATAATGATCATACACCTGCATTTAACAAGTATTATCAACAAAATAGAGATAGGCAGTTATGGCAAGCGTACTATAGAACTTATGAACATGATATGCAGGCACAGTTCATGAAATCCATCACAAAAGGGCCCAAACTAGACTTTCCAAGATTTTCTGGAGAGGACCTAGTTGGCTAGATAAGAGAATGTATTAAGTTTTTCCAAATGTCTGCTGCACCTGAAGAATATAAAGTTTCTTTAGCTCAAATGTATATCATTGATGAAGCAGATACATGGCTGAGAAGATCTGGATTGTCGAAGAAGAAATTGTCTTGGAAGGAATTTGGGGCTAAAGTGGTAAAAACGTTTTCAGAGCAAGGTTCTTATGATTTAGTTGAGAAGTTCAACACCCTGAAGCAATCCAATGATTTAGTGTCTTCTTACACAAAAAACTTTGAAGATCTAATGGCAGAAGTACAAGAAGAAAATCCAGAGTTGGGAGAAATATGGTTTGTCAGATGCTATGTAAGTGGGCTCAAAGAGGGAATCAAATTTCAAATTAGACCTCACAAACTACATACACTTACTGATGCTTACTGTTTGGCCAAGGATGTAAAACCATGCCGTCCCCCAATGTTACCAACAGCAAAGAAACAAGGTTTCTCTTATACAAACTATTATCAGAATCAACAGTTCAATGTGTAGACTAAACCAGTTCCTTCTTCTCCATAGCAGTAACAACTTCCCGTTAAACAACCTGAGACAACTTTTGTCAGTAATCATAAATTTAAGAAGTCTAGAGAATGCCGGAGATGTGGAAATAAGTGGGTGCCACTACAAAAAAAAGACACATTCGTGACATTTTGGGCCGAACGAAAAAAAATTATGTCATACTTATGACACTTCTATGACGATAATTGTGACAAGACCCGGTATCATCATAGATGTGGTGGGCTCCTACTTCTATGACAAAAAATCATGACAGAAAATGGGCTTTTCGTCCTGGGCAGGCCGGAGACGCAGCTGCATGACATTCTTTGGGCCGTCCATGATGGAAAAAACCGTGGTAGAAGCGAGGGCGAGGAAAATTTCGGGGAGTTCCCGGTTATGGTGGGAGGTCGGGGGCGGAGCGGTGCGCGTTTCTCTCGTACACGTACGCGTGTGTGTGCGAGGCGTTGGCTCTAACTGAACCCGAGCGAGGCGTTGGGCTCTAACTCAACCCAAGCGATTGTACTGCAGGCTACGTGTTACTGAACCCGAGAGATCAATCGATGGCTCTTAACTGAACCCGATCGAGCGATTCCTTCGCTACTGCTGCTAACTGAAGCCGATCGATTGGATGAACAGTGAGCCTTGCGGGGGGGTTTGGATGAACAGTGAGCGTTGCCTCTGGATGAACAGGACGACCCCATGGAGGGCTGGATGAACAGTAGACGGTGAAGGGGTGCCCGTGGAGGGGTGGTTGAATAGTAGCCGGTGGAGTAGCACGCGATGGAGGCTGGATGAACAGGAGCCCGTGGAGGCTGCAGGAGGTCGACTGTATCCCGTGGAGGCTGGAGGAGGTCGACGGTGGAGATGAACAGTATCTCGTGGGGTCCCGTTTTGCGGTACGCCACACCCATCCCGATGAACAGGACCCCCGTTTCGACCGTAGCGCTCCAACACAAGTCCGTTTTGTCCGTTTTGCGGTACGCCACACCCCTCCCGATCAACAGGACCCCCGTTTCGACCGTAGGAGGTCCGTTTCCTCCGTTTTGCGGTATGCCAGACCCCTCCCGATGAACAGGATCCCATTTCAAACGTGGCCGGTCGAACATAAGGCTGTTTCCTCTATTCTGCGGTACACCAGGCCTCGTTTCCATCGCTTGTTCCTTCCAAGCCCTCCCGATGAACACGACAACGCATTCTGTTCCGACCCAGCCGGTTGGCTCCCCATGAACACGACGACGATGCTGTTTCTTCATTCCGACCCAGCCATGTACACGAGCCCTGGCTGTACGTATGCACGAGTAGGCATTCGAGACCCCGCCTGTATGTACACATACGTGGCCGTATTTTCTTTCTTGCATACTAGCCGCTGTACATACATGTACATGCTACGTGCGCGCCTCTACTACGACACATACGCGCATCTACTACGACACGTGTGCGCCTCTACATCGACCAGTATATATGTACATACACGTTCACGACCAGAATGACAACGCTACGTATGCTTCGACCAGGTGGGTCCCGACTGTCACGCACTTCCTTGCGTGCGAAGATGTAGATGGTGGGTCCCAACAGTCAGGGGGGCAAATCAATTTTTTATTCTTTGCCCGGACGCACTTCCTTGCATGCGAAGATGTAGCTGGTAGGTCCCAGCAGTCAGGGGGACGAATCGCCTTTTTTGCCCGGACGCACTTCCTTGCGTGCAAAGATGTAGCTGGTGGGTCCCAGCAGTCAAGGGGGGAACGTTTTTTTTGCGAAGCACGGTGGCCCGTCCGGTGGGTCCCTGCTGTCAGGTGGAGGAATCATTATTTTCGGCGTAATAAGGAGGCACTTCCTTGCTGCGGCCGTGGACCGAGCTGTCAGCCTCTCCACGTACAGTCCACGTCTGATGGAAGTCGTTCCTTGACCACGTTGACCATGCCGCGCCGAGAGCACCATGGCAGTGGACGATGGAGAGGCCTAGGAAGAGGACGACGCGGAGTCGAGAAAGGCGCGGCAGTGGAAGCCCGCATGGAGAGGAGTACGAGGGTTCACTGGTTCGGCTACGGTGTGAGGCTGCCGTCGCCGCAGGGCCTGGCCAGCGATGGGAATAGTAGGGGCGGTGAGGCCTCCACGGCAGCACAGCCGGCCATGGGAGACAGGAGCATGCGGCATGACCGGTGCTGCTTTGGGCGGCTAGAGCAAGAAGACCAGAGGTTGAAGAAGCACTACGGCCGTTGAATGGACATCGTACGGTCACTGAAGCTAGAATCGTTTATATTGACTAAGTTGACAAAGCCCTTGCTACGCGCCAACTTAGTAGGCCCACAGGCCAGCCTCCGAAATGGTGCACCCCAGATGTCAGGGGGAGGAATCATTTTTTGGGCGGCCGAAGCTAAGAATATCCGAGATTGAAGAAGAAGCACGACATTCGTTGGATAGACATCCAACGGCCACTGCTGCTAGAACCGTGTCTTGACTATAATAAGTCGACAAAGCCTTGCATATGCGTCAACTTATTTTTTAGGGGACGCGTCAACTTAGTAGGCCCACAAGTGTGAGGCAGAGAACTTATAGCCCATTTGCGATTTGTAAGAATGTACAAACCATTTTTGAATTCTAATGGAATTTACTACAGCCCATTTACAGTTTGTTAAAAGCACAACCCATTTTCTAGCTAGGACAATGATTAATAATTTCAACCAACCATTGAAGATAGAATTCAATTAAATTTCCCACATTTTGATGGGATCCGAAATATTTTTATCCCAAAATTTCTAGTCAGATTAAATATAAATTTGTATTACGTAAAAATCCAACGAAACATTGCGCGCGCAACAATGAAAATTTAAGATTTTCAAAATCCATAAATATTATTTTATAAACTAATTTCGTGTTTGGTGCATTTTTTTATAGTTACTGCCCAGTTTTTATAATTACATCCCATTTATTATTTTTTAAAGCCCATTTTCCTGTTAAGCCTAATGCATCCCTCCTAGGAAAGATTTGCAGCCCAGCGGGGCGAAGAATAACAAGTTGACCTTGCCTGGGTATTCCTCAAAAAACGTATAACTGGGCTAGCCATTTTCATCTTGAAAAAAATTAATATCTGGGCTGGATATCTGGCCTGGGCTAGACGGGCCACTGCCCGCCCAGTTAATACCCCGCTCTCCTCTGAACAACAACGAAATCCTCACCAAGAAAAACTCTGCAGTGCTCACGCCTCAAAAACACAAATAATGCTCGAGCTGCTTGGTCCCAGATGTCGGTCGCACCTTGTGCAATTCTCTCGTTTATATTGACTACATAGGTTGACAATGGTGTGGGACCGTGATGTCAGGAAACTAGGAGGGAGCAAAAAAATATAGTTGTACATAATAAGGAGGCACTTGCGTACGTACAGCTATGGCCCTAGTGGGTCCCTAGTGTCATCCAGTCAAAAAATAAAGTTATCTCATGAATCCTCATGTTCGTTGACGATTTTAACAATGCTCGGCGCCACGGCGAGCGCAACAACTCAAAGGACGACGGAGCCCTACGGATGGTCTGATACAGCACCCTTGCTCATTCAGGAAGCCAGGATCATCGGACACCTATGAGCATCTTCGAGAAACTGAGATGGCATGAAACGGTAAGGCCGCGCTTGGGAGCTTTGGTTTATTTCAAACTTGTATTAACATACAAGTGTAATTTACTTGTCATCGGAAACAATGCGTAAAATACAGTCGTAATGAAACCGAGGGCCTGAGGTTTGTAAGTAAAACCGGCCGGTTACGCATGTAATTTGAGAGACTAGTGTATATTTTACGAGCACTGCTATATGGACGATGTTACCAGACGATACATGCGCGATGTGCGTATCATGCCATCCATGGGCAAGGCTGAAACAGCAGCTAACGGCTGGATTAGCAATCGTCCGAGTGTCGTTCAGCGTTTTTATCATGTGTGAAGTACTTCCGATATTTTACTAGTCGAAATCGACCAACCAAGCGCTTCGCCCGAGACCATCTGCTTTTATTTACAAGCATCAGTTTTACAAGTGATTTTGGTTGGAAAACGACGATCCAATCACGGCCTAATATCATGAGTTGGTCGGAAGATCATATGGTTTCACGTCTAACCTACCCGACTTGTCGTATAGGCTATGAATGAAACATAAGACGATGAACTTATTAAGCACAGAAACAACAGAAGAGGATGGTCTTCTTAACAAGCAACTCACTGGCATTAGATCGACATGCAAAACAATACAAAGCATTATTCTCAGGAGGCATGGTGAACAGCTCGTGATGCCGCATGCCACAACATGCCAAGCTCAACTTTGCAATCAAACACAAGGCCTGGCATTACATAGAAAATATTCAGAACAAACTCTTAACACAGGAATATCTCAGCAGAGTAACTATTTACTTCTAAACTGAACACAGGAATAGGAAAAAACAATCAACGCTGCTCACAGCAAGGGCATCCCACTCAAAAATATCAAATGCATGTCTTCCGGCTAACATCAATGAGCAAATTTTGACAAGGTTTTCCAATTCCAATATATTGAACTAACATCTTCTTGCTAACATCAATGATTAAACTTTGACAAGCTTTTCCCATTCAAAATATGTAATGCCTATGATCCTGGAGTCTTGCCGTAGCTTCTTACTTGTTTGGGCACTTTTTGCCCAGTGCACTCCACGTGTTGTAGAATTGCCAATGCTTTCTGCAGACTAGTCATGTCACCAGCGACTCTGTAAAGCTTCTCGGTCATTCCTTCTGTAATGTAGCGCAAACAGTGACTGCTTCTTTCTCCAAAGTGGAACGACCAACTGGACCCAGTAATGCAGCAGTTTGCCTTGGACACATTGGCTCCTTTTGTGCAGTTCAACTAAAATCGAAGTCGAAATAAAACCGAGCTTTATTTTTGATATCCCTGTAAGCAACAATAGGTATAAGGGAAACAATTACTGAGAAATAATGGTTGATGACTTGTACTCCCAGAAGAAAAGCATCTATTGATCTACCTTATCTTAATGGGAAACAAAGCAGGAGAGTAGCAATTCTCCATCAGTGTGATTCATTCATATTGACTGAGACATTATCTTAACAATGCCTTGTTTCAACATGTATAAAGAACGACAAAGCAGAAAAGTATCATTCCTAAAACTATGCAACTAATTCATTTTCACAGAGAAATTATCTTAACAATACCTTGGTTAAACATGTAGAAATAACTACAAAGCAGGATAGTACCATTCCTAACAAGTGTTGCAGTTTTGAACTAAGATTCAGTAGTTAATTAATTCTGAGAGTGGCGTTGCTTAATTTTACCAGTGGCATTAGATTAACAAAAAGCATAAACAGTTCTAGGGGAGAGTGGGTGCAACAACAATATGTGCTTCCATCTACTTATAAAGGGGGTGATGGAGAGTTTGTTGTAACAAAGCAACAAGCATCATGTCTGGGTTGGCCCATTTTTGTTCACTACTTAATGGGAAAAGACAGCAATACAATAGCTTCAATTCAACATTTATTTAAAACAGTACCAATACAGCACAACATCTCAAAGCACACTACACAATCATGTGGATGAAGGCCTGTACTGACCTTTCATGAGAACACCAGGATAAAATATGAATCTGCCAACACGAATAGGAAATCCAATTTCGTTTTGTGCAGTTGCACTGAAATCAAGCAAAGTGTTTCGCGTAGCGAAGCAAAATGTCACAATAGCAACAAGTTGAATAGATATCCCTGTTTAAACAGAGGAAAAAAAGGAATCAATTACTGGCTAATAAAGGAGGATGAAACATGCGGCGACAAAAATGGTAACCCCGCCAATCCCTAAGTGTTGCAGTTTTGAAATAAGATTCAGTAGTTAATTCTAAGAGTGGCATCAATTACTGGCTTATAAAGGGGGTGATGTTGAATTTGTTGTAACAAAGCAACAAGCATCATGTCTGGGTTGGTCCCATTTTTGTTCACTACTTAATGGGAAAAGACAGCAATACAATAGCTTCAATTCAACATCTATTTAAAACAGTACCAAAACAAGTAGCACAACATCTCAAAGCACACTGCACATCATGTGGATGAGACCAAGATTTGAAACAACTCGCCATGAAGACTGGAAACAAAACTCGATCTCCTTTTGTGCAGTTCCACCAAAATTAAGCAAAGTCACTGGTGTGACATTCAAGTTGAGCTGCACAAAACACTATTAAAACATAAGTGTTTCGAGTAGCGAAGCAAAATGTCGCAATAGCAACAAGCTGAATTGATACCCCTGTTTTAACAGAGGCAAAAAAGGAAACAATTACTTGCCGATAAAGGAGGATGAAACAAACGGTGACAGAATGAAGCATCTAACTTATCTTGGATGGAAAACAAAGTAGGATAGTAGCATTTCTAAAACGGTTGCATTGATTCATATTAACAGAGACATTCTCTTGAAACAACATTCATTAAAAATGTAGTTTACTTTTAACAGTGGCATTGCTTCAATTTTCTGGCGGCATTCTTAGATTAACAATAGAAAAATAGCTGTATGGGACATGCCAGCACCATGTGCGTCCACACGTATAAATGGGTGATGCAGAGTATGTAGCCAAGCAGCATACATGCATTGGTCCCATATTTGTTCTCTTTGAACCTTTTTCCTATGTGAGGGCAGCAAATCTAGTCCTGCACAAACTACCTGACCCCCCAGTTTCTTTCCCTTTTCAACAAAGATATCGGTTCCTTACAGATGTGTGTACTGGGTTACCACCTTTTTCCCAACAAAGCGGATGGATAGCCATTCTATACTACTTTCCGTCCCTCCTTTCCTCATTGAACCACGTCCTAGATTCTTGCTCCAGCCCACCGCACCCTTCTTTCCTCTTTGAACCAAGACCTAGATTCGACTACAGATCGAAAAAGATCCACATGCAGCTAGAGCGACGACGGTTTCAAAGAAACTTATACCTTAGGGTCGTCGGGATGTGGCAAGGCATGCGGCGAGAGGCCGTATTTGCCCACACTACGTACGGCAGTGAGGAAGAAGGGTCGGTCGCCCTCCCGCATAGGCGCTGGGTGAAAGAGAACAACACAGCCGGCAGTGGATTGCCTCCCTCGCCGAAGGCGATAGAGTGAATGCTGCACCTCCTCCCCTTGCCGGTGCGACGGGATACGAACGCCTCCTTCACCAGCTGTGAGGGGGGAGAGAGAAACAAGTGGCCAATGCAGTCTTGTTTAGATCTAGTGAAGAGAGGGTGAGAGACTGTGAATATAGCAAATCCTAGCAAATGAACGCTGAGCCTCCAGCGTGTATACATATATGTAGTGCGGCGAGAGTGTGGAGAGTGCAAACCCTAGCGAACAAGCATTGAGGCTCCAGCTTATATATATACTGTTGTAGTACGGACTGAGCTCCGGTGCCTTCACTACACCTGATTTTGGCTGTATGACAGGTGAGCCATACACATTTTGGGCCCACCTGTCATAAACCCAAAGGCAGGTGCACTAAGTCAATGAAGTTGCGTCCATATAGTACTCTCGTGGAGTGGCTTTCTTATTCTCTCCATAGCAATCGTTTTAAATTGTGTAAGTACGAAACGAAACTCTTTATTTAACGTACGGTGAAGAAAACTACTACTACTTCCTATGAACTAACGATCCACGCCCACACGTCCTGGTCGCACTTCCTGTCCTTCACGTGCGGTACACTACCCTCCCTTAAGTGAACAAACACACATGCGCCAAATTATCGGAAACGTGTGAGAGTGTGTACAAATAAAGAATTTTAGTTTCAATTATCGGAAAGGTTTGAGAGTATTACAAAGTTTGACTTCAGTCAAATCTAATATGCAGAGTAAATAAAAATGGAGGGCTACTACGTCCATCCGGGTTTTTAGTCCACACCATTTTTTAAATCAAAGTTAATAGATGGACAAATAAAATTACAGGGGAGCTGGAGACAAAGTTGTGAGAAGGCTTAGAAATCAATACAAAACTTACGCTCTTAGTCCCAACATCGATCCTTCTTCGAAGAAACATTTGGTTCATAGCCAATTGTGTGATAAAATTGCACCAAAATTGAAAGACGACTGCGTCTCCAATGCAACCAAGGTGAACTGACGAAGGATATCATCTTTGTGCATAACAAGCAAAGAGCACTGATGGAAGATAACTTGTTTTTCATTGAAAATCAATCAGCTTCACCAGCCGACGCAACCATGAGGCGCAACCATGAGCATCGATAGGTCATCGTGGTGATGCATCATCCATTTGGCATTAAGTTTGGGTGAGGCACCTATGAAGTTTGACAAATCCTCACTATGGTCTGTTTCTTCTTGGTAATCAAGCTCGAGGAAGAAGAACCACGTGGCAGAGGACAGTGAGGCGGAACAACAATGGCCATCCAATTTTGTGCAGTTCCACTAAAATTGAGGAAGACATGCCCGGGTTTGGAGATACGCATCGCTGTTTCCAAAACTATAAAAAAGGGATATAGTGTTGTTACTTTGTTTTACAAGATTAGCAATGACATCTCAATTGTCAATAAGAATTAATGAAAAGTACACCAACAAACAGAAGCATCATAATTATCTTGATGGGAACTAAACCAGGATACCCGAGAAAAAAAGCATTTCTTCATTTAACCAGTGATAGTACTACCACCATATGGACAATGACTGCACAACCACCTTGTACTTTTTGTCGAAACAACATGTATACCACCACCGAGGCATAAATCAGGACAACTTTTCAAGTGGCATTTCCTCTATAATAGTACTAGTAGGTGATGTTGGACCAGCCAACGAACCCTAGCTACTATACATGGGAAGCTGGGGAGTAGTCGCATAGAAGAAAACCCGCATGCAGCGACCTGGGGAGCTGGACCAGTACAAGAAGTTATACCTCAGGTGGGCGAGATGTCGTTTAGGCGGGCGGGCGGGATTTGCCCACACGACGGCAGCGAACAAGGGCGCGGAGGATCTTCGTCCGCGCCAGCGCCGGCTCTGAGAGGACGGTGTGCATCGGCTTCCTCTGTCGCCGACGGCGAAAACGTCAATGCTGCACCTCCTCACCTCCCGCAGCGGACGGGATCCGGCCGGATCTATGACCACCAGTGAGGAGAGAGATAGAGTGGACACTGTCATCTTGTTTTGATATGGAGAGGGTGAGAGAGCGAGATGTGAGAAACTCTATCAAACAAGAGGCAATAATGGAGTAAAAAAATCTCTCCATAGCAGTGGTTTTAAATAGAATACGCGCACCCTAAAAAAATAGAATACGCGCGTTCCCGGAAAAAGAAACGAAAACTGGCGGACAATTTTTTAACGTACCTGAAAGTGCAACTATCCCTAGGTGGTTTTGGTAATTCCTAACAACATATAGCTCATTGAGCTAACATTATTCCAAGATGAATATTTCAGGAAAAGCTCAATGAATGGCATCGCATGGATGAGAAAAGTGGACCCCTCAAAATGCTAAGGACAAAAGGATTGGCTCAAGCTCAAAAGCTCAAGACTCTACATTTTATATTTTAGTGATCCAAGATCACATTGAGTCTATAGGAAAAGCCAATACTATCAAGGAGGGATGAGGTGTTGCTTAATGAGTTTCTTGCTCCATAGTGCTTAGTGATATGCTCCAAAGCCCTCAACTACTTTCTCACATCAACATATGACCTAAACCAAAAGTCAAACTCGGCCCCACCGATTCTTTCTATCCGGCGCCACCGAGTTCATATGTCATAGCCACTTCCACAAACCCTAGGCAAATCGGTCTCACCGATAGGGATCTCGGTCTCACCGAGATGGGATTGTAATTGTCGGATTTCGGGTTCCGGCACACCCTCAAGGTTCGAACTCTGGGGTGCGCGCGGAGATCACACCTGCTGCCTACCCGTGTCTCATCGCCTCGCAAGAATCTAAACTACACGAAGAACAACACAAAGGACACGAGGTTTATACTGGTTCAGGCCACCATTGTGGTGTAATACCCTACTCCAGTTTGTGGTGTGTGGATTGCCTCAGGGGCTGATGATGAACAATACAAGGAAGAACAGCCTCGCGAGGGTCTGTTCTTGGCTGGAGCGGTGAACTGCTAGGGGGAGTTCAGTCGCCTCTCTCTCTCTATCTATCTCTAGATGCAGATGCCCAAAATCTCCTCTCTCCAGGTGCCTCTACCCTGTGGGTGGCTAGTCCTGTTTATAGGCGGAGGCCCTGGGCCTCTCCCCAAACATTGAGCGGGAAGGGTGCCAACAGTTGGCCATTTTGAAGGGGAACATCTAGTACACTTATCCTGACTAAAGTTGGTCCTCGCCTGCCAATGTCGCGACTGGTTTTCCGGGTATTAATTCCCAGAAAATGGCCCTTGTGCTCATCAGCCCCAGGATTACTGTTAGCTGATGAGGCACCAACTTGATACAGAAATTCCAAGCAAAACACAAAATATGAAGTACAAGACCATTCTGGTGTGTGAGTACAACAAATGGTTTCTAGAGGTTGATGGCGGAAGCGGGTTGTGAATCATCAGTGTCTATGGGACTCCATTTCCCACGGGAACAGCTGACCAGGTTAACTCCTATCTTTGCGAGGATGCTATCACCATTGCGTGGGTTCCGGGGCTGTCATCACGGTCGCTCCTCTCCGCGCAAGAAATCTGGCCAAGACAATAGCCAGGGACAAGCCAGTGAGTACTTTGAATGTACTCGCAAACATTATGGACATAGGTATAATATAACAAAGATGTGCTAAAAATATTTTATGCTCATGACGTCAGTCACAAAAGATAATAAAAATCCTGATGCACGCAAGCATGTTATTTATGAATATGCAATAACATAGTAGTAATAAGATCATGAAATAAATAACAAGCATGCCACAGTCGGGCGTCTTAGCGACACCACATAAAGGGCTTTAAAAGAAATGCCGCAGTCGGGCGTCTTAGCGACACCACATAAAGGGCTTTAAAATAAATGCCACAGTCGGGCGTCTTAGCGACACCACATAAAGGACTTTAAAATAAATGCCACAGTCGGGCGTCTTAGCGACACCACATAAAGGGCTTTAAAATAAATGCCACAGTCGGGCGT
>NC_057798.1:426530718-426531110 GCF_018294505.1 Triticum aestivum | reverse complement strand
TGTAATAACATAGTAGTATTAAAATTATGAAATAAATAACAAGCATGCCACAGTCGGGCGTCTTAGCGACACCACATAAAGGGCTTTAAAAGAAATGTCACAGTTGGGCGTCTTAGCGACACCACATAAAGGGCTTTAAAATAAATGCCACAGTCGGGCGTCTTAGCGACACCACATAAAGGGCTTTAAAATAAATGCCACAGTCGGGCGTCTTAGCGACACCACATAAAGGGCTTTAAAAGAAATACCACAGTCGGGCGTCTTAGTGACACCACATAAAGGGCTTTTAAAAACAATCACAGTGAATATCCAGGAGGTAGAACCATACCAGGGATATTCGATAATGCCAATAAATCACGGGTTAGTCCATAATAAAAAATAGTAAACATAAT
>NC_057798.1:426492803-426530640 GCF_018294505.1 Triticum aestivum | reverse complement strand
TAAAAGAAATGCCGCAGTCGGGCGTCTTAGCGACACCACATAAAGGGCTTTAAAATAAATGCCACAGTCGGGCGTCTTAGCGACACCACATAAAGGGCTTTAAAAGAATCACAGTGAATATCCAGGAGGTAGAACCATCCCAGGGATATTCGATAATACCAATAATATCATGGGTTAGTCCACAAAAAAATCATAATTATCACATGTCACAAGTCGTAATACCAGTTCTGGTTTAACAGTTTCACCTCCGAAGACCGACACTAAGACCGACACTTGACCCATCCCAGACTGTAGTCCTTAACCATGGACACGGCTATTTGAATAGGTTTAATCTCTGCAGTGGGTGTACTCTTTACCCACGAGTAACGGATTCCTTTAGTCCATCAGGACTAATTCCATCTACGGTCTTTTTGTTGAAAACACACCTAACTTGCACACACCAGCTTAACTCACATGTGTCTGGAATCACCCACGACACCTGTCAAGCAAACTCTAAGTGGGTAGGCTACAACCTCGCGTAGCATGGGGTCAAATTTATATTGCGCACTCTAAGGGGTGGCCTCCCCTCTCGGTCTCAACCGGAAACACCCATGCCCCCGGACCAGGTGGCCTGCCTACCAGCTACAACCGGTATCTTCCACCATGGCCTCTCTGTACGGTGTGTGCTAGAAATAGGTTGACAACTTACTGAACCGTACTCTACTTGTTGTAGAGACGAGTGGTAGTACGAAACAAGTATGGGGGTTACTGGAATAAGACTCGATCTAGGGCCGACTCAGGAGGTTTAAGTATTCCCTGCATGATTAGCATAACGAATATTTTTCATCCAACAGACAGAGTCACCACTCATCATACCCCTCATGCCATGCCGGACACACTCATCTTGACGAGGAACTAGGGACAAGCTCGGGTCTACCCAAGATAGAGACTTTCCTGTTTTCCTTCCGGTAGGCACGAAAGGCATACGAGGATGATCATCATCCCAAGCATGTCCATTTCCAACAGCAAGGAAAATTCCAATAAGCATTCATGCAAATGATCATATCACCACATAAAATAACGAGTCCTATGTAATGAGGTGGTGTCATGATTGTGTCAAACAATGCATGCAAAATATTATGCCAGGGTTCAGGATGCTTGCCTTCAATGTGTGGAAAGGCAGGGTGCACTCCTAAACTTTTGAAAGTTTGCTTCTCTCTCTCCAAAGTCCTATTTAAATAAAATTTGAATCAACACACAAATTCAAAACAGCACAAAAAGTTGTTTTGAAATTTTTTCAAATAAATCTTAAAATAAACTAGGTCAAATTTGAGAGAGGTAGGAAAAAGAATCAATTCATTTGGAGTTGTCATTAAAAAGTTATAGGCAGTCAAAGCTGTGGTCAAAAATCTGTTATTTTAAAAAAATTAAAACAGAATAAAAAGAAAACGATTCGAATATACGTACACGTCGAAGACGTATTCCGACTATACGCCTCCACTTACTCCAGCGTGGACGCACGTGGGTCACTGACAGTGGGTCCAGGGGGCCCACTAGTCAGGTTTGACTATTCTCCCTTCCCTCTTCTTCCTCTGGCCTAACAGAGGCGGGGGCTCCAGCGATCGTCGCTAGTGTTAGGCGGCTCCTCGCGGGCCCCCGAGGGTGGGGATGGATCCGCAAGACTGGGGCGGTTCTTCCGGTGGTCGAGGGAGTGATGGGGATGGAGGGAGTCGGCGACGAGCTTTGCGGCGGCCGGCGGCGTCAGGAGCAAAGTGGTTTTGGGGCTGTGGTGGTTCTCGATCAAAATCGAGTAGGGGGAAGGGTTCATGGGAGGAATAGAAAGCTTCTGGTGAAGAGAGTGGAGAGGGGGAGGTCCTGGTGGCGCCGGAATGGCTGGGGCAGTGGCGGCGGCAGGAGTTGCCGGAGAGGAAGAAGACAACTCTCTCTCTTCGATTGATGGCTAAGGGGGCACGAGCGGAATGGTGTGAGGCTGCCTACGTGCGGGGTTGAGCTCGGGGGCCTCCTTTTATAGCACATCCGAGTCGGTTCGCGACGGCCGTGGATAAGCTTGCCGGCGACCGCCGTTCTGTAGATAGGGCGACATGGCAGCGACGCACGCTAGAGGACGAGGCTGCGGATGAGCTTGAGCCACTCCAGGGGGCAGCTGGCGAGCGCTGGTGGCTCGGCGGTGCCGACCATGGCAGGGTGCATTGTCGGGCGGTCGTGGCGGCTAGCTCTTGGCCTGTCGGAGGCGTGGCGAGGGGCTGGTTGGCATGTTCTGGAGAGAGGGAGAGTGTGTGGCGTGGCTCTGCAGTGAGTGGCAAAACCAGGGGCGCGACGTGGCGGTTTCAGATGTGTGGCTACATTGGCGCGCTCTGGGCGCGCCCAGTGCACGCCCACCAACTGCTCGGTGAAATGCCATGGCATTCCAGAGCGCTCGGGCGAGGTTGGTAAGCAACAGGATGAGGTTAGTGATAAAGGGAAGATCAAGGGACAAGGTGGTTTGGTCGGGGGCTCAAGTTCACAATGTAAACTTGAAATCATGCCAAATCTGGCTATGCACTCAGGGTGTTTGACAAAATGCCACAGGCACCTAGGCATTTCTTGGAGTGGCCAAACCTTCCATATCCTAGTCTCTTTAGATGAACAAGAGGGTGGTGAGGTTAGTTTATGAAAAGCACAAACTTGCTAGTGCAAGTTTTGCAGAACTTCAAATCTGGACAGGAGGTAAAAGGCATCATATTATGGACCAAAAGTATTCCAATGGTTGCATGCTCCTGGACTTAGGGGTTTTGTAGGGTGGTCTACAAGCTGGGGAAAGAATCAAGGGCCAAAGAGCAAGCAAGAATATGGATGTTGTACAAACCATCATGTTGGACCAGAATGAAGATGAGGTTGATTCACTCAAATTTTTCAAAGGACCTCACTGGGTTTTTGCAAAAAGTTGAATCATATGCTACTACCAACATCCCATAATTTTGGTGGAAGCTAGAAAGAAATATTTAAATGAGTTGTAGTGCAAAATTGCCCACTGGACCAGAGAAGAGAATTGGGTGTAGAGCTCAAAATATTTCATGAATAAAAGATATTTTTGCATAAAAGTGATTTAAAAACATCACCTGACATCTCCAAATTTTGGTTGGAATTTTAAGTGAATTTATCAAAGGGCTTATTCCATCTGTGCCCCCAATTCCTTAGTTGTCCTCAGTTTTCCCTACTCGCTCATTTTGCCTTGGTTTTGAGCACTTTTTCAGGGGCAAAAGTGAGGAAAATGTGAACGCAAAAATTTTGAGTCATGGGGAAAAGTGAGTAAAAAGTTAACGAATGGGGAAAAGTGAGCACAACTAAGAGACGAGGGGCATAGATTTAAATAACCCTTTATCAAATGGTTGTAGTTCAAATATGGCCATATAATCTTGGAAAACCATTTTTCAAGAAAATAAAGATCAAGCAAAATAATTATGTAATTAGTTCTACTAATAAAAGAAAAGTCTTTCTTGAGAGGTTAAACAAGTCCAATAACATATTTGGAAGGTTTTCTTTTTGGGGAAAACTCCATAATAACAAGAGAGAAAATGGTCCAAAAATCAAAAGGGAGCCCAGAAAATAAAAAATTTAGTTTCCTGGCAAAATTTTAATTAACTAAACAAGATCAAAATTTTGGGGTGTCACAACACTACCCCCCTGAATAAAAATCTCGTCCTCGAGATTTGCTAAGAGCGGTTTTGAAAAACAAATACCCCACGGTTACGTGTCTTTGCAAGCATGGTATGTGTTCGAGCAGAGGTGAGTCTGCTGCCGTGGTGTTGTGTGGAATAAAGTAATCCACGGTGTGAGAAGATATACGATGCAGCAACTCAGGGAAAAGAAATCTCACTCCAGGATTCTTCGCGAGAGAAACAGTAATAGTCAAACTGCAGCAGAACTACTCACATTAATAGAAACTAAATAATTTACTCGCCGCACAAACTCGGGGTACCACGCATAAGTTACAACACATAAGTAAAAGTTGCAAGAATAAACATAGCAGCAACGTCTATAATGCAAATGGTAACTGGACGGGGTCCCGAGAAAATATCTCTAGAACTGGAATGTACTCCTCTTCTATCGGGGAAAGCGGATTGATCAGACGATGAATGTGTCTCTCTTGGTCTGGCCTCAGTGGTCTGCCGATGGCGATCTGAGGATTTAAGTCCGCGAGACTCTGGAGGTAACACATTACTCGCTGGGTCAAACGTTCTTGAGCGATGACGTACTGGACCAGGTTGGCCAGTACTGGGTCTCTCTCAATTCGTCTACCGGGAAAAGATGTTACTACTCCAGGTGCTGCACGGCTCGGAAAGTAATAATACCCTCATTCGCTGGCATAGGGTACCGCAAATCGAAGGCGAGCGAGTGCTTCGCAAGCAGCAGCTTCTATGGCCATATGTGGGGTTGGCATTGATTTCCCCATGAAGGAGACTTCCGTTGGATCTTGGTTGGAGTCTACGGGAGGGATGTGTACTGCTGCCCAATATTTCGAGGTGGAAGGTGTGATTCTCGATTTGAATAGCTCATACTGGGGTGGCTGGTTAGAACCCATGGTACTGCAGGTAAAGTCCCATAATACTTTGACAAAGCTACCTAGGGTTGCATCTGGGGTTCTCAGATAAATACTGGGGCTCAGCATGACAGGAAAAAGGTTGTGAGGGTGGTGCACAAGGTGTGGGGTGCTTGGTAAGGTCACGAGGTGGCCTTTTTATAGCACTGGAGCTGGGTCATTTTACCATGGTGAAAGGTAATAAATTTGCCAGCTTAGCTCCAAGGGTCGAGGTCAAGGCCACAGATACATACCTCACTAAAGTCATTGCCCAGATCATTGCCCAGATCCCCTTTCTCGCTCCTATTCTTCTTGCTTCCAAAATCCCCAGATCTACTCCAACTCTGCATCCTAGCAAGGCATGGCACCTCGCCAGACCCCGGCCGGAGGTTGCTTGAGCCCGCGAGCGATGACCAATAAGTGCTTGATTCTCGTTTTGCTTCTTGCTTCCTTTTTGAGGCTTGACGTCCATATTCCTTGGCTAGGCCGGTGCCTGTGGCGAAAAAGCTGAAGGGGGCTCCTAAGGTTTCGTCCGGGGCAGCACCTCCATCTGCGGGAGAAGGGGGCGGCAAGACGCAGGCCTCTCCTGCCCAGTCATCCTCGCGAGGCCTGGCGGGGCTAGCTGGGGCGAGCTCAGCCCCCATGGCCCAAGCGATTCCCGAGGTGTCCTTGCCTGACGCCACTGCCCAAGTCGTCGGGGCGCAGAAGGTCCCGACTCATGGTCTTTGATTATGCTGCCGTCTTCTCCCCCTACTCCGCCAACTGCCATCTCTCCGACTCTTTCTACTATCCTGGATCGTGCTGCTGCTGAGCTGGACCGGCCGCAGAAAGATCTTCTGGGCTCCGACCCTCGCTTGGTGGCCGGGCGCCTGGAGCTGGCCTCCGGCTGGGTTTGCTCTAATGCATCAGTCCGAGCGGCGCTCGCTCAGGCCGCGTCGGCCTGCGATGAGGAGAAACAGGCCATCCTCAAGGCGAAGGCCGCTCGCGACACTGCCTTGGGTGAGGTTGCGGATGTCCGGGGTCGTTGTGAGGTGCTGGAGAGAGAGCTGCAAGGCCTGCGCGACTAGCTTGCCAAGGAGGCCCGTGTCCGCCAGGAGAAGGAGGAGGATATGAAGGCTCGTGAGGCTGCCGCCAAGGACCGGGATGCCAAGCTTGATGAGCGCCATGGCCGCTTAGGTGCGCTGGAGCAGGCGTTGGAGGCGAAGAGGGTCGAGCTGGATGGCAAGGTGCGGGTCCTGGCCGAGGACCGCATGGCCTTCGCGAAGCTGGAGGAGAAGGCTCGCACCTTGCTGAAGTCGCTTTATGACAGCGGCCTGGAGAGCCCGCTGGCTGGCACCGAGGACGGCCCCGCCAAGCTGCTTCCCTTCTTGGTCCGCGCCCTTGAAGATGTCGCCCTCGGCCTTGGCCCCACGACTGAGGCTGAGGCGCGTGTCCTTTCTTCTACAGCGCTGACGCGCATCTTCACCCATGTCTACCTCCGCGACCCCGACGTTGACCTTGACAGCCTGCTGGAGCCTGTGAGCGGCGAGCTTGCCGCCGTTGCTGCTAAGGCCGTGAAGGGTCGAGCGGAGGCTCTGCTGGCGAAGTTCCGGGCCTTCAGCACCAAGCCAAAGCGAGGCGCTGCCGATCCTGAGGCTCCACGAGGCGAAGTCGCCCAGCGCAGCTCCGTCACCAGCGATGGCACCGCCAGAAAGTGACCCCTTCGCAGCTCCCGTTGTAACGACCAAACCTCGAAGGATTTGAGTCTCTGTGCTTACTGTGCTAGTCCCTGGATCGAACTCGCTAGCACACATAGTATAGATGAATACCAGAATAGCAAGTGCATCATTTATTACATCGTATGATCCAGAATATATAAAATAAAACAATCTGCATAGCACTTGGCTAGCTTTATTCAATCAAACAGCGGAAAGTAGCAGAAAATAACGATGAGTCCCATCATAGCCCACTAGCGATGCTGAGTGCAGACTCGCGACCCTAACAGTACCTTACTCTTCGTCTGAATATCCTGCAACATGAGACGTTGCAGCCATATAGGTCAATACTTTGAATGTATTGGCAAGTTACACAGGAGTAATAATATAATAGACCTACATGTATATGCATAGTACAACAAAGGAAGGCTTGAGGGTTTATTTTTGCATAAAGCTGATTTTATCCTAATAACTACCTAATAGTCAAATTTTTATTTAGCTCTTTTATTACTACAATTAAATACACAAGGTTGAGTTGGCAAAAAAAATCAACTCCAACCTACCCTTTTATTAAGTTGCCCACAAATATTATTAAGTGTCACATCTGTCAAGATCATCCAACAACTGTAATGGCATAGTCGCTCAAATTTACCCATAACCGGGGGCACGGCTAATCATGATTAGTTTTTAATACTCTGCAGAGTTTAGTACGCTTTACCCACTGGACCCAATCCGAAGATTGAGACGAAGTCTTTCAGAAGCAGTCCCCTAGTCTCAACAGGAGGCCCATCCCAACTATTATATCTACATCTGCTGGCACATCCGGGTAAGGGTTCCACAACTGATCAACTAAGCCAGAGCCCATTTAGCCAGTGGCCGTACATGGAAGCTACTAGTCACTAAGTCTGTCTGATCTTTTTGAACCTGAGCGGCCTTCCACTCACATTTAGAGGGTAAAAACCATGATGTTCTTGAAACCACCCTTCAATACCAATTCCGCCCAGAGGTGAATTAAGTCCTCAATTACTACTCAATTTGATTATATTTATAATCCTCACATAATCTCAATGTATACACGAACCACCCCCGTCTACAAAGCATAGCAAACTACAACTACCACGATTTACAAAAGACGGGAAGATAGCTCAACAACATATAGCAAAATAATATAGTAATCCTATACATGCAGATATTTATAGTGTGATATAACTACATGCATAGAAAACAATAGGTAAAGGATGATCAACATGTAACTTGCCTTGGTTCTGGTTCAGAAAGTCACACTCCTGACAATAGTTTGCGTCACACTGCGGACAATCTACACGTTTCACACAATTCAACAAATCAATCACCGGAACACGAAAAGAACCAAAACAAAACCACCAGCAAGAAAACCAATTTTAAAACTCAACAACAGAAGCTTAACAACACCTAAATAGCACTACGGTCACAATGCAAAAAGAATCACTCAATTTCGATAAGCGGTTTGAGAGTTACGGCCTCCGGAAGGTTTATTTCAAATTCAAGCGAATTCATATTTAAAAAGTGCAAACATGTGCAAAGTTGGTACTGTGATAAAGTGCCGATTTTTGTGAGTGCACAGGAAAAAGAATTACCTAAACTGGACTTATAGAATACTCCCTCCGTAAACTAATATAAGAGCGTTTAGAATACTAAAATAGTGATCTAAACGCTTTTATATTAGTTTACAGAGGGAGTAGGAGTTATAGCTAATTGAAGTTTTGAGTGAAAAACTAAAAAAACAAAAACAGCAACAGAAATCGCCTGGTCCTGTAGCGAACTCCTGCGCGCGTCCTGTAGCTAACTGCCACGTGGCGCTTGGCGACTGGTCGATGGCTGTTGTGCGCGTGTGCTCACCAGAACAGAGGAACGGCGGTGGCGGGTCGGGCGTCGGTGGCGGCGGTCCTCCGGTGGGTCTCCGGCGAAGACGAAGTGGCGGACGGGTGTAGCATTGAGTGGCGGAGGCGTTGGTGGGGTTAAACGATGATGGGGCGTGCTCTGCGGGCGACGGCGACGGCGAGAACGCGGTGTGCTCCGGCGGCGGTGGCTCTCTGCCCACGAAAATAAGTCAGGGGGTGAAGCAATGAGCGGAGGGTCAAGGGGAGTAATCGGCGTGGCCGGAAGCATCCTTACGGCGGCGAGGTCATCCGGCGAAGGCGGCGGACTGCAGAGCTCCTAGCGAGATCGGCTTCGCCCTAGCTCACGCGTGCAGCAACAGGAAACGGGAAAAAGGCTGCGGGGTTCCTCGCGGAGGTTGGCTCGCGTGCGGTTCCCTGAAGGCCAGTACTAGACGCCGGCGCACCGGCCGAAACTTTCGGCCGGTCCAACCCCAGTCGTTCGATTCACATAATAATAACCTTCCAGATTGCATCTCCTTCCTTGCGCGTGGGTCAAAGCCTCCTCCATCCTCACGTACAGGCTCGTTGCCGTCGGTAGCTTGCTCGCCGAAGCCGCTCGTCGGCGCGCTCGTCAGAGCCGCTCGCTGGAGCTGCTCGTTGGCGCGCTCGTCGGAGCCGCTCGCCGGACCTGCTCGTCGGCTTCCTCGCCGGAGCTGCTCGTCGGCCTGCTCGTCGGCTTGCTCGCCGGAGCCGCCGCTCGCATGCATGCTCGTCGGCGCGCTCGCCTGCATGCTCGTCGGAGCTGCTCGCCGGTGCGCCATGTGCGATCGAACTTCACCATGGCCGTTGCAGCAAATCACGTCGCCGGACGCAGCTTTTTTTGTGGCCGGTTGTAGCAAAAATCACGAAGCCATGTGCGATGTAGCAAAATGCGACACCGGTAGTAGCAAAATACGATGCCGGTTGTAGCATATTGTGATGCCAGTTGAAGCATCTAGCAAAAAAGATGTTGGTTTCAGCATCCCTGTGACAACGGTGGTCACATGTAGCAAAAAACATGGTGGCCATGTGATGTAGCAAAAAGCGACATTAGATGTAACTGTGTGGGACGCCGGTTGTAACAATTTGTGACAACGGTGCTAACATGCAGAAAAAACACGGGGCCGTATGATGTAGCAAATCATGAAGCCGGTTGTAGCTGCGTGGGAAGCAGCTTGTAGCAATTTGAGACAACGGTTGTAGCATTAGAGAAACTATGATGTGGGCCGGAGGTAGAAGAAGGAGAAGAGATAACATAGAAAAGAGAGCCAGATGCGTAGAACCCGCCATGTGCGGGACCAGTTTTGCATGCAGCAGTTTTGCGGAGAGCCAGGTGCGTAGGACCCGCCATGTGCGGGAGCAGTTTTTGCATGCAGTAGTTTTACATGCGGCTGCGCGTGCGGGTCGTGCTGCATGTGCGGGGGTTTGGGTGTGAGCGCGAGCGGCCGGCCGAGAGTTTGGCCGGTGCGCCGTTTCTAAACATTTCCCTTCCCTGAAAGGTCACGGGGTTGAACATGGGCGCAGATCGACTCGGGCTCGGGCGCGGCTGCATGCGCGGTGCAGCACAGCGGTCTCTGGCTTGGGGAAGAGGACGAACAGGCGCGGGCGAGCGATGCGGGTCAGGTGCGGGCGTACCGCTTCGGCAACGACTGCGAGCGAGCGGGCTGCGGGGCTGGCGGTTGGCTGGGCCACGGTTGCTGGGCCGCACGTGTGCGCTGCTGCGGCTGGCTGGCTGGCTGGCTGTTTTTTTTTTAAGAACACAAAACTGCTACAGCAGTTAAACTAAAAATAAAAACAACATAATAAAAACTAAAAAAAATACATATACACACAGTTAAATATTTCTACTAATATAAACTACAGGAACACTAGTTCCTCACCTAATGCATTTTTGGAAAATCATTTTATGCAATAGGCCACACAAAACAGCAACAAAACAGACAAGTAAAATATTTTGGAGACTAATAAAAATACCAGAACATAACAGATGAACTGGAAATAATATTCTTGACATTATGAACATTTTTAAACAGGGGAGAAGTCATGTTATCTCCACTCCAATAAATTGCCTTTAGTTGCATAATGAAAAGAATATTGCAGAAGAGCAAATAATGCATGGAAAATATGATATGCATATGTATGATCTAATAACATCCTAATTTAGGAAAATTGGGATGTTACACCCATCCTGCTTTTAGCTCCTGCGACATGCATCATGCCTCATGGAGGCGTTTAAACTTGTGTTTGGCGTTGCCAAAGCACTCTATGGATTGTAATATTTGCTTTTGAATTCCTTGAGATTTGCGCTTTTCCTTCCTACTTGCTTGTGTTCTACATCGGCAGAGCCCGGCCCCGCGCATACCTCAGCCGCCGTTAGCCCCGACCGGAAACCAGGACGGGACCAAGGAGTGAGGGGCTACGTGACAAGTTAGCCTCCTGAGTCGCGATGCTCAGGAGTCCCCCTTGACGCACGAACAGCAAGTAGGGAGGTGAGATGTATGGGTAAATTTACCGTTCTACGTTGGCAGAGCCCGGCCCCATGCATACCTCAACCGCCGTTAGCCTTCCGGAACTAAGGGGTGAGGGGCTACGTGACCAGTTAGGCTCTTGAGTTGCGATGCTCAAGAGTCCCCCTTGACGTTCAAACGGCCTTCGTACCTTGGCTCTGCTCGGGGAGAGGCATGCGACGAACCAGGCCCGAGGGGCCTGGCTGGGTGGCGTGCGCGTGGGCATGACCCAGGCGTAGCCCCCATGCCCAGCCCCCTCACGCGGCACTCCTGAGGGGAGGCGTTACGATGAGGCAGGACATTGAGCTCTGGGCTCCCTGAGGTTGATGCGGCCAGGGGCCACCCTTAGTTGTTTATCACCAGCGCAGGGCATAGAGCTTCCGTATGTGTACGGGCATAGCCGCTCCTCGGCAGTGTCGTCAGCCAGCACGGAGCATGGTGCTTCCACTGGTGCGTGGGAGGGGGCTCCCCTCCGGGAGGAGCCCCCGGGGCATGTACGGCCCCGCCCTGACACGTGGCTGGCATGGTAGGGCCTGACGAGGTGTATCTGGGCACCCGTGAGCCAGCGCGGGACTCACGGGGCCCTGCCTCAAGGCGGGTTGCGCCTGGCTCTGGGCTTTTACTTGTAATGTGTTCCTGCAAATTTGGTTAGATGTCGGCGCTCTACGTCCTCGGGTCCTGGCCCTCGAGCAGGCTCAGCCGTCGCTGGTATGCCAGGTCGCGATGCCGTGGACAAGGCGAGAGGGTGAGGGCTGGAGAGCCAGTAAGAGCCCATGAGTCGCGATGCTCAGGTACCCCCCCCCCTTTAACGTGCAAGCTGCCGACATGAAGGAAGAAGGGTGCCGTGGACAGGCATCAAATAACGATCATGATGGGTCAAACGCACGACTCGAATAAACACGAGAGGAATACATGCCACTAGGTCTGGCCTGGGTGGCTTGGGGATAATGCAGCCCGAGGGGAGCCCCCGATAAAGTAAACTAAAAACATGAACTAAAGGATACATGCCGCAGGGATGGACCCACACGGCCTGGGAATGATGCAGCCCTGGGGGGCGCTCCCAGCTGAAAACGAAACTCGAAGGATGTCACCTGATGCTGCTGAAGATGAAGGGATGCTGGAGTAGCGGACGACATGTGCTGCGGAAGCCGTTCTTCACGAGCCCACAGGCCCAGGAGCCTCGGGAGGCTCCGGGGGCGCTGGCGGCTCCTCGCGGATCATCTCCATCTCCGCCAGGATTGCGGAGTGCCTGACCGCTTGAGCCTCCAGGATGCTCCTCATGAGGCACTGACGCACGGCAACCGCGTTTGGCAGGCCATAAGGCATGCGAACATAGCTGTGGGGTGGACCTTCGCAGCATCCCACGCGTGAGGGCTAGAGGCGCTCCTGCGAGGCGGCTCGGTTGAGTCCTGGTATGTCGATGCAGACGTGCATCCCACCATCCTCGCCTGGTTGGGGAGCTACAGCGGGTAAGCGGCGGCTGCCACTCATGACTCTTGACTCCTGCAGCTCCTGAATGATCTCGCTGACGAACTCCCGAGGGTTTGGCCCTCCTTGCCTTGCTCCTTCCTGAGGGAAATGTGCGTTGAAGCACACTTCCAAGTGGTGCCCGAGCACCTCCCTCGTGATCCTAGCAAAGTCGATGGCCCTTTAGGAGAGAGCCCCTGAGCCTTGCTCGAGGAGGGCGTCGGGCACGCCTTCCTATGCGACAGAAGGAGGCGCCCCCTGAACAGGCGTGGACCCTGAGGGGACTGCCTCCCGAGGGGTCGGACCAGGTGATGTCTTCTTCTTCTTAGGAGCAGCCTCGGGGAGCCTCCCGCTCCTATGATCTGGGTCTTCAATCGATGCGGCTTGGAAAGCGTGCTCCAGAGAACACACAGCGTCTCTCTCTTCACAAGGCACCGTGATGACTCCACGGCTTCCTGGCATCTTGAGGACATTGTAGCCATGATGAGTCACGACCATGAACTTGGCCAGGGCTGGTACCCGAGGATGGCATTGTACAGCAGGCGAATGTGAGCGACGTCAAAGTCAATGAGCTCGGTGCGGTAGTTGTCGCGCTTCCCGAAGGTGACAGGAAGGCGGACCTGCCCTATCGAAACCGTGGAACCATCAGTGACTCCTGAGAAAGGCTTGGTTGGCTGCAGCTGATTGTAGGGCACTTGGAGATTATTGAACGTCTCGACGGATAGGACATTGAGCCCTGTTCCGCCATCGATGAGGGTCCTGGTGACTTGCACATTGCTGATGATTGGGGAACAAAGCATCGGGAGGACCCCGACCGTGGTCGCGCACTTGTGCTGATCCGCTGAGCTAAACGTGATGGCACACGCTGACCACCTGAGAGGGCGTGTGGCCTCAAGCTTGGGGACGACTGCATTCACTTCACGAGCAAACTGCTTGAAGATGCGCTGAGAGGCCGGAGCTTGAGCGCCGCCCAAGATGCAAGCGATTGCGCGCGGCTCCTGGAAGCCTCCAGCCCCCTCGTCCTAATGATGGTCTTCATTCCTCCTCGGCTGTGGTGGCAGAGGAGGGAGGCCCGCGTTGCCTTACGGGTGATCCTCGCGAGGCTGATCCCTCCAACCTCCCTCGCGAGGCTGGTCCTGCCAGCGGTCCTCGCGAGGTCGGTCACGCCACCCTTGGCGAGGGCCACGGTCTTCCCAACGTCCTCCACCTCTTCCTCCTCCTCGGCCATAGCCCCAGTCGCTGCGCTCGGGGCATCGGCCGGCACGCACGTCCTGCACGGCCCTGAGCTCTTGGCATTCGTTGGTGTTGTGGGTGTGGAGGTCATGGTACATGCAGTACCGGCTACCCTTGGATGACTCAGGCTGATCCCTGCCTCGCTTGGTGTCCGGTTCTACTGCAAGTACGGCAGCCCCCTTGCGCTTTACGTCCTTGGCCTTGGGCTTCTTCTCTTTTGGGTCAGCAGCTGGCAGCTCCAGGAGGGAAAGGCGCCCTTCCTCAGCCCTAGCGCACTTGGTCGCCAAATTGAACAGCTCCAGGGAGGTGCACAGGTCCTCATGGATCGCAAGCTCCTCCTTCATCTTGACGTGACGTACGCCGTCGGAGAAGGATGAGATGATGGCCTCCTCAGACACCTTGGGGATCTTAAGGCGAGCGCTGTTGAAACGCTGGATGAACTTCTGCAGGGTTTCTCCCGGCTGCTGCTTGATGCGGCACAAGTCGCTCATGGCCGGGGGTCGATTGCGTGTGCCTTGGAAGTTGGCGATGAATCGGGTGCGCATCTCATCCCAAGAGGTGATCGTGCCGGGAGCGAGGTTCAGGAGCTAGGTGCGGGCGCCGTCCTTGAGCGCCATGGGGAACCAGTTCGTCATGACCTTCTCGTCCCCGTTGGCGGCTTCAACGCCCAGCTCATAGAGCTGGAGGAACTCCACAGGGTCAGCCGTGCCATCATAGCATGGGGGCAGATCTGGCTTGAACTTGCCGACCAGGCCACGCTGCGCAGCTTGGCGGTGAAGGCACAGCAGCCTGCAGTGGCCGCGGGAGGCCTTGGATGACGGAGAGCTTGATCTTGGGAGTCTCTATGCGCTGCCGCCAGATGCAGCGCGGGGTCTTGATGCGCTGGAGCAGGAGCGCGTTTGTGACGGGCCGGTGCGGGGAGCACACGGGCGGCTTCTTGGGGGCGAGGGATCTCTTGGCAGCTCTTCTCTTGCTATGCTGGCGCCGGACGGAGTGGGTTCCGCCCTGGGGCCACGTGCCTTGGGGCCAAGGCGCCTTCTTGAGGAGGAGGCGGCTGAGGCACCCCCTGAGCTTCATGGCCCGCGTAGGGTGGGGCGCGGTGCAGCGAGAGGGATGGCGCAGGGGAGCCCCCAGCGGTGCTGACGAGCTCGGTGATGCGGGCGAGCCACTCGTTGTAGAGGTCGTCGACGGGACAGTAGTGTAGGAGCTCCCGCGCCAAGAGCAGCGCGGCGTGCGCGTCCGTAGGAGCGCGACGGGCGTGGGATGAGGAACCGGCTGGAGTCAGCGACGGGGTGGCGGTGCGGCCTTCTCGCCGCACCGAAGGATGCAGGGACGACGCCTGCTGCTCGTTCCTTGCCGGGCTGGTGGCGGTGTTGATGGTAGGCGACGGGGAACAGCGGGGGCGCCCGCCGACGGGGCCGTCTGGGCGACGCGAATGGCGAGAGCGGCCCGGCGCTCGGCGCGGGCTCGACGAGCCTTTGACATGGATGCGACGGGCAGCGAAACACGAGGCGACGGAAGGCAGATTCCGGCGCACCCCTACCTGGCGCGCCAAATGTCGGATTTCGGGTTCCGGCAGACCCTCAAGGTTCGAACTCTGGGGTGTGCGCGGAGATCACACCTGCTGCCTACCCGTGTCTCGTCGCCTCGCAAGAATCTAAACTACACGAAGAACAACACAAAGGACATGAGGTTTATACTGGTTCAGGCCACCATTGTGGTGTAATACCCTGCTCCAGTTTGTGGTGTGTGGATTGCCTCAAGGGCTGATGATGAACAATACAAGGAAGAACAACCTCGCGAGGGTCTGTTCTTGGATGGAGCGATGAACTGCTAGGGGGAGTTCAGTCGCCTCTCTCTCTCTCTATCTCTAGATGTAGATGCCCAAAATCTCCTCTCTCTCTCTCCAGGTGCCTCTACCCTGTGGGTGGCTAGTCCTATTTATAGGCGAAGGCCCTGGGCCTCTCCCCAAACATTGAGCGGGAAGGGAGCCAACAGTTGGCCATTTTGAAGGGGGACATCTAGTACACTTATCCTGACTAAAGTTGGTCCTCGCCTGCCAAAGACCCTGACGATGACGCCAGCTTGGGCTCCACGATGACCTCCATCCTGCCGTCCTGTCGGTCTTGGTCTTGTTGCACCGAAATGGTTGCCTTTGCTTGATACTCTTTCCTGCGCTTGCCCCCTTTGCACCAAAGAGGAAACAAGGACTCTGCGCAGGCCGGCGCCCGCCTGGCGCCCGCCTGGCCTCGGTCGTCATGGCTTGCGTCATGGGCACCTCATGAGGTACCCCACCTTGATCTCTCCACCTTCTCACGAGCCAGCCTGACGAGGCTATGCCCGAGGAAGCCTCCTGTCGTCCGCCCCGCGAGTCTTGGCCCCTCGCGAGGGTCTTGAGCATGTGTTGATGAAGATGGGTCGTACTGGGCCACTCCTTGAGCCATGCCGCAGGCCACAGGCAGGCAAGTCTGGGTACCCCCGTTCCCAGAACGCCGACAGTAATCTCTCTATTTCCCTTCGTAACATTTCGGTACCACCGAGATGAGCGATCGGTCCCACCTAGATTGCAATGTAAACTCCCTGTTTCCTTTTCGTAACATTTCGGTCCAACCGAAATGAGCAAACCGGTCCCACCGAGTTTACCTGACCAACTCTCTGGTTAGCTTATTACCAAAATCGGTCCCACCAAGTTTGTGTAATCGGTCTCACCGAGATTATGTTATGCCCTAACCCTAATCATATCGGTCCTACCGAGTTGCATGTCGATCCCACCGAAAATCCTAACGGTCACTAGATTTGCTGAATCGGTCCGACCGAGTTTCTCAATTCGGTCCCATCGAGTTTGGCAAGTTGTGTGTAATGGTTAGATTTTATGTGGATGCTATATATATACCCCTCCACCTCCTCTTCATTCATGGAGAGAGCCATTAGAACGAACCTACACTTCCAACTTGCTGTTTCTGAGAGAGAACCACCTACTCATGTGTTGAGGCCAAGATATTCCATTCCTACCATATGAATCTTGATCTCTAGCCTTCACCAAGTTGCTTTCCACTCAAATCTTCTTTCCACCAAATCCAAATCCTGTGAGAGAGAGTTGAGTGTTGGGGAGACTATCATTTGAAGCTCAAGAGCAAGGAGTTCATCATCAATACACCATTTGTTACTTCTTGGAGAGTGGTGTCTCCTAGATTGGCTAGGTGTCACTTGGGAGCCTCCGACAAGATTGTGGAGTTGAACCAAGGAGTTTGTAAGGGCAAGGAGATCGCCTACTTCATGAAGATCTACCGCTAGTGAGGCAAGTCCTTCGTGGGCGACGACCATGGTGGGATAGACAAGGTTGCTTCTTCGTGGACCCTTCGTGGGTGGAGCCCTGCATGGACTCCCGCAACTGTTACCCTTCGTGGGTCGAAGTCTCCATCAACGTGGATGCACGATAGCAACACCTATCGAAACCACGACAAAAACATCCGTGTCTCCAATTGCGTTTGAATTCTCCAAACCCTTCCCTTTACATTCTTGCAAGTTGCATGCTTTACTTTCCGCTGCTCATATACTCTTTGCATGCTTGCTTGAATTGTGTTAAGATTGCTTGACTTGTGCTAAGATAGCTAAAATCTGCCAAAGACTAAAATTGGGAAAAGGATAAGTTTTTATTTGGTCAAGTAGTCTAATCACCCCCCTCTAGACATACTTTCGATCCTACAAGTGGTATCAGAGCTTTGGTCTCCATTTGCTTTGATTTCCATAGCTTTTGGTGGTCATAGTCTTGGTTTCACAACCTAGGAGAGTATTGTGTCTAGCAAGGGAAATTATCACCGTAGAGGTCCTTACTTTGATGGTACAAATTTTGCTAGTTGGAAGCATAAGATGAAAATGCATATTCTTGGACATAACCCCGCCGTTTGGGCTATTGTGTGTATTGGCTTGCAAGGTGAATTCTTTGATGGGAGAGAACTGAACCTTGAAGCTAGCGCAGAAGAGTTGAAGATGCTGCAATACAACGCTCAAGCTTGTGATATCCTCTTCAACGGATTGTGCCCCGAAGAATTCAACAAAATCAGCCGTCTTGAGAATGCAAAGGAAATTTGGGATACTTTGATTGATATGCATGAAGGTACCGACTCCGTCAAGGAATCCAAGTTGGATGTGCTTCAAAGTCAACTTGACAAGTTTAAAATGAAGGATGGTGAAGGTGTCGCTGAAATGTACTCTAAGCTTGCTCTTATCACAAATGAGATTGCCGGCTTAGGAAGTGAAGAGATGACCGACAAATTCATCATCAAGAAGATCCTAAGAGCTTTGGACGGAAAATATGATACCGTGTGCACATTGATCCAAATGATGCCCAACTACAAAGATCTCAAGCCAACGGAAGTCATTGGAAGAATTGTTGCTCATGAGATGTCACTCAAGGATAAGGAGGAACTTCACAACAAGTCAAGTGGTGCTTACAAAGCCTCATGTGAAGCCCCCACATCATCAAGTGAGAAACACACCTTCAATGAAGAATTAAGCTTAATGGTGAAGAACTTCAACAAGTTCTACAAGAGTAGAAGCAAAGAGAGAAGCTCCAAGTCAAGGTCCTACAATGACAGAAGATCTTCTAGTCGAGAGCGTAATTGCTACAATTGTGGAAGACCCGAACACTATTCAAATGAGTGTACGGCACCCTACAAAAGGAGAGAAGAATCACCCAAGAGGAGAAGTAGAAGAGAAGAATCACCACCAAGAGAGAGGAGGAGTAGATGTCGTGGTTCTAAGTCTGACAGTAGAGTGGGGGGTAGGTACGGAGAGGCAAGGTCCTAGCTATGGAGAGGTTGTAAACACAAGAGATGTACGAGTTCAGGCCCTTCTCGGAGGAAGTAAAAGCCCTACGTCTCGGAGCCCGGAGGCGGTCGAGTGGATTATGTGTATATGAGTTATAGGATGCCAAACCCTTCTGCCTGTGGAGGGGGGTGGCTTATATAGAGTGCGCCAGGACCCCAGCCAGCCCACGTAATGAAGGGTTTAAGGTGTATTAAGTCCGGGGCGTTACAGGTAACGCCCCACATAAAGTGTCTTTACTATCATAAAGTCTATTTAACTACAGGCCGTTGCAGTGCAGAGTGCCTTTTGACCTCCTGGTAGTCGAGTGAGTCTTCGTGGTCGAGTCCTTCAAGGTAGTCGAGTGAGTCCCTCGTTGGTCGACTGGAAGGTCACCTCTTCTAAGGGTGTCCTTGGGCAGGGTACTTAGATCAGGTCTGTGACCCTACCCTAGGTACATGACCCCATCATTAGCCCCTGAATGGATTGAGGCTTTGAGTGACGGAGGAGTTGATGCTGTTTCCGATTAACCTTTGCACACTGGTTGTGCGTTGTTCTGAACCAGAGAATCTCTTCGTTGATAGTGAGCAACTTGTCTTCAGTCGACTCGATCCATTCTTTTCTTTCGTCGAGTGATCTTTTGGGCTTCGTCGATTTCCGAGCGACGGATCGCAGGAAATCCTGCGCCTGACAGACCGATCTGCCGTTCGTGGATTCCGCGGGATGCGAAATTTGGGGAAACGCGCGAAGCGGAGCGGACCGCGGCGTTCGGATGGGACGGGACATAGACGCCTCGATCCCCGCGCCGCTTTCTTCGCCACGTATCCCGCCCGCGTAACAGTTCCAGGATATGATTAGATCGACCGGGCCCACCTGTCATCCACTCGGAAGGGATCTTATAAATGCGCCCGGTGAGGGTTTTTTGAATAGTGCCTCAGCATTTTCTCTCTCTGCCCCCTTCGTCTCCGCCCAACGTGCTCGCTCTCGCCTCCGCACCACTTCTCCTCACGCGCCCCGCCGGTAGCCATGGTCAAGGAGAAGACAGCGACGCTGGAGCGCGTGAAGAAGGCGTCGGCGACGGAGAAGGCGAAGGGGAGATCCACCAGCCGCGGTGGGTCTTCGTCTAGATCTCGCCTGCCGAAAGGCTGGGTCCAGGGAGACTGGATCCAGTCGACCATCACGGAGAAGGATCTCCTCGACATGGCCAACGAGGGCCTGATCCCTCATGGAGCTGCGAGGCTTCCGGGGAAAGAGTGGCAGCCCCAGCCGGAAGAGGGTGAGTGCGTGCTTCTGGCTACCCATGTTGACCGCAGATTCTCTTTGCCGCCGAGCGTTTTCTTCCGTGGTTTCTTGAACTTTTTTGGAGCGCAACTCCACCACTTCACCCCGAATTCTATCGCCTACCTTGTCGCGTTTGTGTCCATGTGTGAAAGTTTTCTGGGCTGTCGGCTGCATTGGGGCTTGTTCAAGCACATATTCACATGTCGCTCTCAAACCGTGAAGAAGGCGAGTCCAGGCGACGAAAGAACCCGAGTGGTCCAAATGTGTGGAGGTCTGGGGATCCAGGTGAGGAACAAGAGCACCTTCCCAGCCATGACATTTCCCGAGTCAGTCAGAGGCTGGCAGTCGACCTGGTTCTACTGCCAGGACGAGTCGACGCCGGGGCAGTCGAGTGGACTCCCTCCATTTACCATGGACCGAGTGAACAAGCCCTCCTCTTTGAAGTTGATTCCGGAGGAGAAAGCTGACGTGAAGATGCTGATGGAGCGCATAGTTCAGTTGGTTCGGGAGGGAGTGACGGGCATGGATCTCCTGGAAGTTTTCCTTAGGCGCCGAATCCAGCCTCTTCAGTTCCGGAGCCATTGCATGTGGTTGTACTGTGGGACTGAGGATGTGACTCGGGTCAATCCAGAAATAGTCGACGATGCCACTCTGGAAAGGTGGATGGCCGCTGTTACTGGGAACAAGGACAACCCTCGCGGGGCCAGAAGGATTCCCCCACTCGACTGCCACAGTGACCCAAACAAGGTATGTCTGCTCCACTTCCCATTGTATTCTCGTCATATTTATTTCTGTTTTCTCTGCCGATCGGTCGACTGATCTTTGTCTTGTTGTTTATCAGGCCCTCACCGAACTGTACTCGATGCCCAACGGAGCGCAGGCTCCGACTGAGGAGGGAGAAGCGAGCGGGGGCGAGAGCCAGGAGGAGGAGTGGGACTCGGATGCCGCTGAGGCCGATGATGATGACGATGACGATGACGATGATGACGAGGAAGAGGAGGAGGAGTAGGAGGTCGCACCACCGCGCTCGGAAAGGCGGTCGAAACTTGTCCATGACCCTGTGACCGAACGCGGCGAGGGGGTTGCGACTGTTACACAGTCGACTAAGCGCCCTCGGACCACCTCTCCGGCGCCGACTGAAAAGGCGCCGAAGCAGCCCAGGGCGGCGCCGTCGAAGCCGACCAAGCACCTGCCGAAGATGAATGTGTCCATCCCCACCATTTCAGGGTAATCATGTTGCTTAAGTCTTCTTGTTCTGTGTGAACTTTGTCTCTGGTTGGCGCTGGAGTTAGTCGACTGATTCTTTGGAGTTGCAGTGCTGCTACTTCTGAGACCTCAGCCCGGGCTGATGACCATGAGATGGAGGACGCAGCAACCTCAAGACCAGGTACTATACTCTTAACGCCATTTTTAGTCGACCGACTCATGATCTCTAATTCTGATTCTTTTATGTAGCTCCATCCAATGTTGTAATCACTCTCCCTGATGATGATGAAGACGAGGAACTGCTGAAGAACAGAAGGAGTAGGAAAGCGTCTGCCAGCAGGGTGACCCAGGATGTGACGGTGCCTGAGGCTCTGGTCGCGGAGGAGGAGAACACCACTCGACACACCGTGTCCTTCGCAGATCCACTGACGAGTGCTCCGCAGCCCTCCCTCTTCACGACGCACCATGTCCCAGAGGACCAAGCTGGCACAGCAAAGGAGGCAATACGCCAGGTAGGGATCATGATGGAGCAGTTGAAGACCATCCGGGATGCGAGCCAGGCAGCTTACGACGCCAGTTCCGCCCTCCAACGCAATGTTCAGGTCAGTCGACCACCATTTGTTCTGTTAGGATATGCTACCAAAAACTTTTCCTTTCCAGAATTTATAGTAGTCACCCACTGGGTGTGTCGATTAAACTCCGTGTTAGCGGGGGCACGCTGAGTGCACCCGCTGGGTGTAGTCCCCAAGGCTAAGGTCGACTGCTGGCAGTCGGCCTTAGGCTTTATAATTTCAGTCTTTCCGTCATTCGACTATGGCGACTGGATTTCGCAAACTGGTCGACTGGTCGACTCTGTCTTCAATAGGATCAGTGGGGGCACGCTGAGTGCACCCACTGGGTGTAGTCCCCAAGGCTAAGGTCAACTGCTGGCAGTCGGCCTTAGGCTTTATAATTTCAGTCTTTCCGTCATTCGACTACGTCGAATGAATTTCGCAAACTGGTCGACTGGTCGACTCTGTCTTCAATAGGATTAGTGGGGGCACGCTGAGTGCACCCACTGGGTGTAGTCCCCGAGACTACGGTCGAATGCTTGTATTCGGCTGTAGTCTTAGAAACGCGTGATTTTTCCTTTTTCACTCGAAAGTGAATTATATTTGACATTTTAGTCGATTGGTTCTTCGCAGAACTCCTGTGATCTTGTGGCTCGCTACTCTGAGCTGGAAAACAAGCATGTTCAGCTCGAGCTGAATTTGAAGCTGGTTCAGGAGAAACTGATGAAGGCAAAGGAGGAGACCGAAGGTATGTTTGGTGAGACCTTGACGACTGCTTTTTCCCTTCATTTGTTTCAAAATCTGATCTTGCTGTAACTTGCAGGTAAGGTGAGGGAGGCCCAACGGAAGAAGGACCTTGAACTAGCTGAGAAGACCAAGCTTGTTGACAAGAAGTTAGCTTCAGTCGCCAAGCTTGAGCAAGAAAATGCCAATCTGAAAGCTGCTCTTGGGAAGAAAAAAGATCTGGAGGCCTTCCTGAATGGTCTTGCCAAGAAGTTGTTTCTTATGCTTGAAGGTAAATTTCTATGCTCGGCGATCATTTCCAACCGTGGTTTTTCCATTCGACCATCGCCTTGACTCGGTGATCGTCCTTGCAGAATTTTGTCAAAACTTTGAAGAAGAAACTAGCCGGCTGGAACCAAACCTTGACCCCGTCAATTCTCCGATGGACGACGAAGTTGCCATGAATGTTTTCCGACTGGAGTCCCGTGTTGCAGCTGTCGTGGACTATCTTGCAAGGCTGAAGGTCGCCACATCTCGCATCGACTCGACGCTCTGGCCCGGGGAGACACTTCAGAACGACCTTGAGTCGCTGATGGCTCTCTTGAACACGATCCCTGGTCGAGTGCAGGAGTGGAAAAAGTCCTCGACTCGGTGCGGTGCAGATGTTGCTCTGTGTCTGGCCCGAGTCCACTGCAAAGATGCGCGAGAAGACAAGCTGGCGGCCCTCCGGGTGGCCAACACCAAGAAACACGACTTCAGGTCCTTTATGGAAACTTTCCTTGCGGCTGCCACTCGGATCGCAGATGGAATTGATCTTGATGAGTTTGTTGCACCTTCCAGCCCTCCACAGGAGGGGTAAAAAACTTCTTCTAAGCTCGACGCTTTAAATTTGCCTCGGTATGCCGAGTGGAGTTGTAACCGATAAACCTTAACGGGCTTAGCGCCTGAGCACTTTCGGTTCCTTTAGGTATCGATCCGAACTTGAATTTGGTGTTTGAATATGATTGCTTTTGGCTCGAAATGTCTTTTGCAGGTTCAAAGCAGGGCGCTTACTGCAATCGACTTATTCCTTAGTCCACTTAGGTGAGCGCTGGGCTGCAGCTAAGCCTCCCGAGTGAGAAGTTTGCTTTTCACTCGGTAGGATTTCTATATCTTAGGCGAGCACTGGGCTGCAGCTAAGCCCCCGAGTGAGAGGTTTCCTCTTCACTCGGTAGGATTTTTGATAACTTAGGCGAGTACTTGGACTGCAGCTAAGCCCCCGAGTGAGAGGTTTGCTCTTCACTCGGTAGGATTTCTGATAACTTAGGCGAGCATTGGGCTGCAGCTAAGCCTCCGAGTGGAAGTCTGGCTTACCACTCGGTAGGATTTTGATAACTTAGGCGAGCGCTGGGCTGCAGCTAAGCCCCCGAGTGAGAGGTTTGCTCTTCACTCGGTAGGATTTCTGATAACTTAGGCGAGTACTTGGACTGCAGCTAAGCCCCCAAGTGAGAGGTTTGCTCTTCACTCGGTAGGATTTCTGATAACTTAGGCGAGCATTGGGCTGCAGCTAAGCCTCTGAGTGGAAGTCTGGCTTACCACTCGGTAGGATTTTGATAACTTAGGCGAGCGCTGGGCTGCAGCTAAGCCCCCGAGTGAGAGGTTTGCTCTTCACTCGGTAGGATTTCTGATAACTTAGGCGAGCACTGGGCTGCAGCTAAGCCCCTGAGTGGAAGTCTGGCTTACCACTCGGTAGGATTTTATTTAATCTTAGGCGAAACGGATTCGCGGCTAAGCCTCCGAGTGGGAGTCTGGCTCACCACCCGGAGGATTTTTACAAACTTAGACGAAACGGATTCGCGGCTAAGTCACCCACTGAGGGGAAATTTTATTGGACAAAATAAAAAGTGACAAAAATTATGGAGGAACTATGACACTATTATTTTGAGGTCCAAGAACTACAGAAGTACTTTATTGCAACTCATCCGAGTGATAAAGCTTAAGTGTAAAATGGGCGGAGTAGTTCCACGTTCCAAGCTCAAGGCTCGTCGATATTATGTTCGACGTTGTAAAGACGGTACGCCCCGTTGTGGAGAACTTTGGTGACGATGAAGGGTCCTTCCCAAGAAGGAGCAAGCTTGTGTTGTTTCTTCTGATCCACTCGGAGAACTAAATCTCGTTCCTGGAAGGCTCGACCCCTCACATTTCTGGCGTGGAAACGACGCAAATCTTGTTGGTAGATGGTCGACCGGATCAGAGCCATCTCCCTTTCTTCCTCTAAAAGGTCGACTGCGTCCTGCCGCGCTTGTTCAGCTTCTGCTTCATTGTAGATTTCAACTCGAGGAGCATTGTGGAGAAGATCACTCGGCAAGACTGCTTCAGCTCCGTAGACCAAGAAGAATGGAGTTCTTCCGGTCGACCGATTAGGTGTGGTCCGCAGTCCCCAAAGCACTGAGGGAAGTTCGTCGACCCAAGCTCCAGCTGCATGCTTGAGATCACGCATCAGTCGGGGTTTCAATCCCTTGAGAATCAGGCCATTGGCTCGCTCTGCTTGTCCATTCGACTGCGGATGAGCGACTGAAGCGTAGTCGACTCGTGTGCCTTGAGAGTTACAGAAATCTCTGAATTCCTCCGAGTCAAAGTTCGACCCATTATCCGTAATGATGTTGTGCGGGACTCCATATCTGAATATTAGTTCCCTGATGAAGCTAACAGCAGCACCGGCGTCAAGGTTCTTGATTGGTTTAGCCTCAATCCACTTGGTGAATTTGTCGACTGCCACCAGTACATGCGTGAAGCCACTTCGCCCTGTTCTCAAAGGACCGACCATGTCCAACCCCCATACTGCGAAAGGCCAGACGAGTGGGATGGTCTTCAGAGCCGATGCAGGCTTGTGCGACATATTTGAGTAGAACTGACATCCCTCGCACTTATCCACTATTTCCTTTGCCATCTCATTCGCCTTTGGCCAGTAAAATCCGGCTCGGTATGCTTTGGCCACGATGGTCCGAGAGGACACATGATGACCACAGGTTCCCGAGTGGATATCATTGAGGATGATTCGACCTTCTTCTGGTGTTATGCACTTCTGACCAACTCCAGTCGCGCTTTCTCTGTATAATTGTCCTTTGATTATGGTAAAGGCCTTAGATCGACGGACGATCTGTCGAGCCTCTTCCTCATCCTCCGGGAGCTCTTTTCTCGGGATATACGCGATATATGGAACTGTCCAGTCGGGAATGACCACCAAGACCTCCATGACCAAGTCGACCACTGCTGGGACTTCAACCTCAGTCGGATCTGTGGCACTCTTGGGCTGTGGAGCTTCTTCGGTGAAAGGATCTTCTTTGACTGGCGGAGTGTGTATATGCTCCAAGAACACACCACTCGGAATGGCTTCTCTCTTGGAACCTATCTTTGCTAGATCATCAGCTGCTTGATTTTTCAGTCGGGGTATATGATGGAGCTCCAACCCCTCGAACTTCTTTTCCAGCTTCCTCACTGCACTGCAGTATCCAGTCATGGCTGGGCTTCTCACGTCCCACTCCTTCATCACTTGGTTGACCACTAAATCCGAGTCGCCATAGACCATCAGGCGACGGACGCCGAGTGAAATGGCCATGCGCAATCCATATAAGAGGGCCTCATATTCTGCCTCATTGTTGGAGGAATCAAAGTGAATCTGGAGCACATATCTGAGCTTGTCTCCTCTGGGGGAAACCAGGACAACCCCAGCACCGGAACCATTCAACATCTTAGAGCCATCAAAGAACATGGTCCAATGCTCCGAGTGAACTCCAGTCGGCTGTTGCTGTTCAATCCACTCGGCGAGGAAATCTGCTATTGCCTGGGACTTAATGGCCTTCTTTGCTTCAAACTTGATATCAAGGGGAAGAAGTTCAATCGCCCATTTAGCCACTCGACCAGTTGCATCTCTGTTGTCCAAAATCTCTGATAGTGGAGCATCGCTGACGACTGTGATGGAATGATCAGAGAAATAATGAGCAACCTTCTTTGTGGTCATGTATATTCCATACACGAGCTTCTGATAATGAGGATATCTCTGCTTGGATGGAGTCAAGACTTCAGACAAATAATACACTGGGCGCTGAACTTTGAGAGCTTTTCCTTCTTCTTCCCGCTCGACCGTAAGCACAGTACTGACGACTTGTCCTGTGGCTGCGATATAGAGCAACAGAGGCTCTTTGCTGATTGGAGCAGCAAGCACCGGCTGGGTGGAGAGCAGAGCTTTTAGCTCGGCAAACGCCGCATCAGCTTCTGGAGTCCACTCGAACTTGTCTGCCTTCTTCATCAGTCGGTAAAGAGGCAATGCCTTTTCACCGAGTCGTGAGATGAATCGACTTAATGCGGCCAAGCATCCAGTAAGCTTCTGTACATCATGCACTCGCACAGGGCGTTTCATTCGGAGAATAGTGCCGATCTTCTCTAGATTAGCGTCGATTCCTCGCTCGGAAACGAGAAAACCGAGTAACTTGCCACCAGGAACTCCAAATGTGCACTTTGATGGATTGAGCTTGATATCATACCTTCTAAGGTTGGCAAATGTTTCGGCGAGGTCAGCGAGCAGGTCGGAACCTTTTCGTGACTTGACGATAATATCATCCATATACGCTTCCACATTCCGACTGATTTGAGTGAGTAGACACTTCTGAATCATTCGCATAAATGTGGCTCCGGCATTCTTGCGGCCGAATAGCATGGTGATATAGCAAAAGCACCCGAATGGAGTGATGAAAGCTGTTTTTACCTCGTCGGGTCCGTACAGACGGATCTGGTGGTACCCGGAGTAGGCGTCTAGAAAAGACAGTCTCTCGCATCCCGCGGTCGAGTCAACAATTTGATCTATGCGAGGGAGAGGAAAATGATCTTTCGGGCAGGCCCGGTTGATGTGCTTGAAATCAATGCACATTCGGAGCGATTTGTCCTTCTTAGGAACCATGACGACATTAGCGAGCCACTCGGAGTGGTATATCTCTCGGATAAATCCTGCCGCCAACAGTCGAGCCACTTCCTCACCAATGGCTTTTCTCTTTTGGACGGCGGACCGCCGAAGATGCTCTTTGACTGGTTTTGCAGATGAGTCGACTCTTAGGCGATGCTCAGCCAGTCCCCTGGGAACACCTGGCATGTCAGCGGGCTTCCATGCAAAAATGTCCCAGTTCTCACGGAGGAACTGGATGAGCGCTTCTTCCTATTTCGGGTCGAGTGTTGTGGAGATGTGGGTCGGAGCTGCATCGGGGTCGGTCGGGTGAATGTGAACAGGCTTTGTCTCACCGGACGACTGAAACGCAGATTCTGTGGCGGGTTTCTTGGATCGCGGCAAATCACTCGGATCTGCGTTTTGCTTGTATTCTTCGAACTCGACCGCTGTCACCTGGGAATCGGCAATCTTTGAGCCCTTCTGAAAGCACTCTTCTGCCTTTTTCTGATAACCGGTGATAGTGATCACTCCTTTGGGGCCAGGCATCTTCAATTTGAGGTACACGTAACATGGTCGGGCCATGAACCGTGCATAAGCTGGTCTCCCCAAATTGGCATGATATGCACTCTGAAAATCCACGACCTCAAACGTCAACTTCTCTTTGCGAAAATGTTTTGAATCACCAAACACCACGTCCAGAGCTATTTGGCCGAGTGACTCGGCTTTCTTCCCTGGTATAACTCCATGAAAGCTCATGTTACTGGTGCTCAGTCGGGACATCGGAATGCCCATTCCTTTCAGCGTGTCTGCATACAACAAATTCAGCCCACTACCACCGTCCATCAGCACTTTTGTCAGTCGAGTGCCTTCGACAACTGGATCGACCACCAAAGCTTGCCTCCCAGGGGTGGCAATATGAGTTGGGTGATCAGATTGGTCGAATGTGATGGGTGTTTGGGACCATCTCAGATAATTTGCTTTTGCTGGGGCGACCATGTTCACCTCTCGGTTAATGACTTTCAATCGACTCTTGCTTTCCACATCTGCAAAGATCATCAGAGTGGAGTTGATATGCTTCCTCATTGTCCTCCTTGTCTGCGGCCTTGTCCGACTCCTTCTCCTTGTGCTTAGACTATTTTCCCTAAAACTGCTGGATCAGGAGTCGACATTGGCGAGTGGTATGCTTCGGGTAGATGATATTCCCCTCTTCGTCTTTCTTCGTGTGGATGTGACACGGCATATCCATCACGTCGTTCCCTTCTTTATCCTTTACCTTCTTAGGGTTCCAGGATCCTTTTGGTTTCCCTTTAAACTTTCCTTGAGTCACGGCCAGAGCCTCTCCAGGAGCTGCCGGTTCAGCCTTCCGCTTCTGTTTCCGACTGGTGTTTCCCTTTTCCGACTGACTCGGCTTGTGCTTGCCGCTTCGGAGTCGGTCTTCTTCTTCGCCGTTGGCGTACTTGGTAGCAATCTCCATCATCCGACTCAAGGTCATGTCACCGGTTCGACCAAATTTCAAACTCAATTCTCTGTTCTTGACACCATCCTTAAAGGCGCAGACTGCCTGATGATCAGACACATTCTCCACAGTATGGTGCAAAGTGATCCATCTCTGAATATACTCCCTAAGAGTCTCATTGGTCTTCTGCACGCAGACTTGTAGCTCCGCCAATCCAGCCGGTCGCTTGCAAGTTCCTTCAAACGTTCTGATGAACACTCGGGACAGATCTTCCCAAGTGTAAATGCTGCTAGGAGGTAATTGAGTCAACCATGCCCTGGCAGAACCTTCCAGCATGAGGGGCAAATGCTTCATGGCCACCTCGTCGTTCCCACCACCAATCTGAACCGCCACTCGGTAGTCCTTAAGCCAAGTTTCGGGCTTAGACTCACCAGTGAACTTGCTGACTCCTGTTGCCAACCTGAAATTGGGAGGGATAACTGCGGCTCTGATAGCTCTGCTGAAACATTCAGGACCAGAAACATGCACTCGACTGCTTGTGGGCGCATCTCTGTCGAGTCCACCTCGATGGGCTCTATTCCGGTCGACTAAGCCTTGCACGATAATGGATCGCGCGTCGAAGCCTGGTTCTCTGGGGTCGACTGGAACTCTTCGCCCCGCACTGAGCTGGCGTCTGTCATCTTGCTGCCGAGGAGCGTAAGACCCACCCCTCGGAGGGGAATTGGGCACTCGACGCCTATCATCTCGGTCGAGTCGGTCACCATATTGGTCTCGCCGATTCTCGCGCCCTTCACGCCGCGGAGGCGATCTGGGGCTGTGAGCCGACTGAACCGTATTCGCAGCGACGGATCGACTGTGAATTCTGTTGCGCGACTGCGACACGGCCGAATTCTGATCTCCTGCTGCCCGGAGCAGATCCCTGATCTGCATCAAGCCTCTGCCAGCTTCCGACTGAGAGGGCTGAATGGACTCTGCTATACGGGTCGCAGCTGCTAAATTCTGGATTGGGGTTCGATATACCTGAGTCGGTGGGAAGAGTTGACGTCGACTAGTGTCGGGAACTCGTTGCCGCGCGCGCTCGTCGAGTGCTCGCTGAAGATTCTCCAGTCGAGTGCGTTCGGCCAAATTGGCCAAACGCGCCTCCTCCAAGGCGCGAGCCTCGGGGGTTTCTCCTGCGATGGGAGTACGCAGGACATCCACGTTCCTGCGGCGAAGCTCCTCTCTTTGCAGAGAGTCGAGTGGCTCGGGCTGGTATTCTTCGTGGTCTCGTGCGGGGTCGCCTCCGTCGCCTGCCCCACCATCACGGGCGAAGCCAGGGGGACTGCGGGGCCCGTCGACCATCAGGATTTCCGCCGCTGGATCACTGCTATCGCACTCGGATGCAGTCTCTATGGAGCCAGTCGACAGATCGAACAGGCCGTAGAGAGATTCGTCGGGCTCGATTGCCGCGACTTGGGTGGTGGCCGTCTGGCGAGCCACCACGTGCCTCACCCACCGCTGAAGCCTCGACCGGCCCGAGCGCTTGCGCTGGCGGGAGACCGGTAGGGTGGCCGATGGGGAAGTCGACCGATACGGGGTCGACGGTTGCCGCAGCAGAACGCCACGGACACATGCGCGAAAATGCCTCGCACCGCGGACGGGGAGCGCATCGACGTCGAGTGGAGCCTCCCGGAGCCAGGCGGAGTCGTCGGCGACGAAGGTGAGAGCACCGAGACGGATCTCTTGACCCTCAACCAAAACTCCAGCAGTCACCATGATGAAAGTACTCGGAAGAACCGCAACTTCTCCCCAAAATCGCTAAAACACCTGCCCCATGGTGGGCGCCAACTGTCGTGGTTCTAAGTCTGACAGTAGAGTGGGGGGTAGGTACGGAGAGGCAAGGTCCTAGCTATGGAGAGGTTGTAAACACAATAGATGTACGAGTTTAGGCCCTTCTCGGAGGAAGTAAAAGCCCTACGTCTCGGAGCCCGGAGGCGGTCGAGTGGATTATGTGTATATGAGTTACAGGATGCCGAACCCTTCTGCCTGTGGAGGGGGGTGGCTTATATAGAGTGCGCCAGGACCCCAGCCAGCCCACGTAATGAAGGGTTTAAGGTGTATTAAGTCCGGGGCGTTACAGGTAACGCCCCACATAAAGTGTCTTTACTATCATAAAGTCTATTTAACTACAGGCCGTTGCAGTGCAGAGTGCCTTTTGACCTCCTGGTAGTCGAGTGAGTCTTCGTGGTCGAGTCCTTCAAGGTAGTCGAGTGAGTCCCTCGTTGGTCGACTGGAAGGTGACCTCTTCTAAGGGTGTCCTTGGGCAGGGTACTTAGATCAGGTCTGTGACCCTACCCTAGGTACATGACCCCATCAGTAGAGATGATCGTTATGAACAAAGAACATCCCGGAGAAGCAAGGATTCGGAAAGGAAGAACAAATCATCAAGGAGCTACACAAAACGAAGACATCAAGCTCATGTTGGTGAATGGGTATCTGGCTCTGACTCCGACAATCACTCTGAGAGAAGCTATCACTCCGACTCCGAATATACTCAAGATAAAGGTGTTGACGGTCTAGCACTTGTGTCAACCAACTCCTACAACATATTTGATTAACCAAATGAAGGACTTGGAAGATGCTTCATGGCTAAAGGCCCAAAGGTAACACACCCTGAGTATGTTGATTTCAATAGTGATGAAGATGACTTGTTAGGTGATGATGATTTACTTGTTGATAACTCTAGTGATGAATACTATGATGAAACGTCAATTAATCATGCTAATCAAGATAAAACGAATGACAATGATAAGGAGAAGATTGAGCTTCTAACTAAAGAACTAAACACTCTTAAGTTAGCTCATGAAACTATCTTAGAAGATCATCGAGAACTTTTAAGGACTCATGAGAAGCTACGCTTTGAAAAACTCAACCTTGAGCAAGAGCATGAGTTCTTAAAGGCAATCAATGATGATCTTCGTAAGAAAAGTTCTTCTTACATTGCCAAGCATTTACTCTTATCTACTTACATGCCTCAAGTCAAGTCTATTAACAAGAACAAGAAGGATTCTTCCTCTAGTAGTAACAGTAATCATGCTAAATCCAATGTTGTTGCTTCTAGTAGTTCTCTTGATTCCACTAATGATTCTCTTAGCCAAGTTACACTTGAGCAAGAAAATAGCTTATTGAAGGGAATCATAGAGAAAGGTGTTTACAAGAGCCTTGCCGGGAGTAAGCAATTTGAGGAAATTGTGTGCAAGAAAGGAAGGCACCGAAAGAACCAAGGTGTTGGTTTTGAATGGAAGTTCAATGCCAATGGAGTTGACTAGGAAGAAGATCAATACCCCAAGACGAAGTTTGTCCCTCAACAAGATAAGTATGATCCTACTTCCTTCAAGGGTACACAAGCTCAAGATGATCTTCCACCACAAGACCACAAGCAAAAAGGCAAGGATAAGCTTCAAGAGGAGATTGATGCATTTGAAGGAGCTCCAAAGGCCTTGGTCAAGTGGGTTCCCAAGACTACGTCAAGCTCTACTTCATCAAGTATGACTACAACTCTAAGGATTCCCATCAAGATGATGTGGATCCCAAAGAAGAAGAACTAGAGAGTTCTTGAGGGTGACTCCGTTAACAAATTTCACTCATATCATTTTGGCAACAACAAGTGCAATCAACTTCCACATCTTGCACTAGTTCAAGGAGTCACAAACCCTCTTGTTGGTAAGACAAGGGACAAGGTAACCTAATGCTTTCATAGACATCATCTTGTGTGTGCATCATTCTATGTCTATGGATATCCTTGTTTATTCCTTGTGGGACTAACCCGTGTAGGTATTGAAAGTGCAACTCACTCCAAAGGATTACTCCAAATGATCTACATCAACATTGAGCATCCACATCTTCAACACCTACATGAAGTCATCATCGACAAACCCCAAGGTTAGTTCATCCCTCTAAGGGGGGATCTCACATCTAGGGGGAGCTTTGCTCTAAGAATTGAGTCAAAGCAACTCTAATGGTGTGAACACATCAATGCATTATGTAAAAGTGGTAACCCCACTTGAGCTTAAACGATGAGTATGACCTATGACCAAATGTTCTCATTTGACTCTTAAGTCAATATACTCATATATAGATGACCTAGTCATCGCCAATTGTTTGATAGATGCTAGAATTGGTTGTGCATGCTTTGTCACATATTTCATTTGCCATTTTGTTGTGTGAGCATGTTGGTTGCATACTTTACTCATTCGAGGGCATCCACTTGTTGCTTTGATTGATTGGTTTCTTTTTCTTTTGCCAAGTGGATGGACAACAATGCCTGAGAACCTTCTCTAGCTATCTATGCTTTTCTTGTCTCAAACTCTATTCATGCTACATCACAAAATTTGATCAAGTCAGATTCAAACCACTCTGTGTGAGGAGCACTCGGAGTCCCCGGTTCGTCATAGACTTAAACTTCCAAAACTTCTTTGTGCGTTTCGGTCTGACCAATTCTTAAATTTTGGTCATACCGAGATCACTAAGTTGATCTAGGTTTTCGATCTCGGTGCAACCGATTTGAACTTTTCGGTCACACCGAGTTGCTGTAACTGTCAGCAGTTATGCATCTCGGTGCCACCGAGTTGTTCCACTCGGTCACACCGACAGGGTCGGGCTATATATACCCACGGGCAAAATTTTGGAAACTTTCTCCGAACTCTTTCGCCTGCGCGTAGCCCGCTCTGCCTCCAGGGTCTCGTCCTCCTCGTCGCCAGCTGCCTCCAGTCGCTGGTCTCCGCCACCGTCAACGGAAATCATCCCTGTTGTTGCCGCCGTAGCGAGTTCATCGTTGAACTAGGGTATGGACTTAATCACTGTGCTATCCCCGTCTAATTCCTAGCACATTGTGTTCGCCATGAATCTTGCCACGATTGAAACTATCCTATCCAGTCAAAACACTCCATAGATTAGAGACGAATTGAAAATTTAGGGTTAGGTTTCCGCCGAAACCATCTCGGACCCACCGAGTTGAAGAACTCGGCTCCACCGATTCGGCTAAGGCCATTGCACATGTAATTCTCGGTCTGACCGAGAATTGCAAATCGGTGTGACCAAGTTCAGGACTTTATGAAACCCTAGCAGTCTTGGTGCCACCAAACTGTGACTCGGTCTGACCGAGTTCACTAGTTTAGGTTCCAAAAGTTGCTTCGGTATCACCGAGTTTGCAAAATCGGTTGATCCGAAATGCTTTCTGTGGAAAACTAAAACTAAGTTTTTGACTCATTCTTTTGCAAAAACCTCTGTATTTTGTGATGCTCATCCACTCTATCTCATCTATATCTATTCACAGGGTCTGCAGTCAGTGTTTGCAATATGTCTGATCAAAGTGATAGCCAAAACAAGTAAGAGGAGCAGGTTCAAGTGAGTGAGGGCACTAGTCCCTCTAGCAGCTCTGATGAGGGAAGCAGGAGCACCCCAAGCAACTTACCCAAAGATGCCACCAGGGCCAGAAAGAAGAAAACCTTAGAATCTGAGGATGAAGACTATGTGGCAGTTGAGGATGAGGCCACTTCCAAGAAGAAAGTGCTCAAAAAGGAGTATGGCACAGCTGCTACCATTAAGCCTGGTATGAAGACCAAAGTACCTGCAAAGAGAACTCCCATGTCTAAAGCCAGAGCCTCTACTCAAGTACCTTTGGAATCTGAACCCAAAGAAGCTGCTATAGAAGGGAAGAAGAGGAAGGAAAGGGTCAAGAAGACCATGGCCAGAGTTGTTGGAAAGCCTTCCATGATGGAAGAAGAAGAAGAAGAAGAAGAGGTTGCTGCACCAGCACCGAAGGCTCAAAAGCTTATGGGTGATGCTACCAGGTCAGGGCTACTTCATCAAAGCCCAGAGAAGCACCCAAAGCTGCCTCCAAGCCCAAGACTGCACCTAAGAGGAATACCAGGAACATATCTACTACTGAGAAGAACAAGGCCCTAGTGCCTGAAACTGTTGCTGAAGAGGAAGATGATGAAGAGCATGTCTTGAGAAAACTGAAGCCAAAAATTCCAGATCATAATGATGCTCATCCTGTGGCTGAGAACATGAAGCTGAGAAAGGATGCAGGCCTCAGATAGTGGAGGTTGTCTGATCCTTATGCAGTCAGGAGGAGGACTGTTGTTGACTACATGTTCCATACAAAGGAACAGCGGGATTTCTATGAGACAGTGTTGCTGGACAAGAAGCCAATAGTGTGTGACATGAGGTGGGTTGACTGGACCTACATGAAGGAGAATGAAGAACACTATCCTGGTATGAATGACAGTTTCAGTGCTTGTGGAGTGGCAGACTTTGTTGGGCAGAAGCTCATAAAGTGGAATGATGAGCTCATAATGCAATTCTACTCCACATCACACTTCTATCCAGATGGCAGGATAGTATGGATGTCTGAAGGTACTAGGTACCAATCGACAATTGAAGAATGGACTAATCTGATCAATGCACATAAGGAGAAAGAGGATGACTTGGATGTCTATGCCAAGAAGAAGATGGATCACAATTCTATGGCACATATGTACAAGGAGATCCCAGATGCTGCTGTTGAAACACATAAGTTTGGATCAGTACATTACCTTCTGTCAGGACTGCCAACCATCAACTGGATCCTCAGGCACACACTCTTGCCCAAGTCAGGTGATCACAACATGATCAGAGGCCATGCAATAAATCTGCTACACTTATTTGATGTGCCACAGAAGTTCAAGGTCATGAGCCTTATAGTTGAAACTATCAAGAGGACATCAGCTGACCAAAAGAGAAGTTGTGGGTATGACCCAAAGATCCAGGAGCTGATTAACTCCAAGATGGGCACTGGCACATACTTGTTGGACAAGGATCACATGTCTATCTATCCAGACTTTGAGGACAACCAAGTGGTTATGGATGAAGATGAACCATCTTATGTGCATGCTCAAGCAAAGAAGGAGAAAAGGCAAGGGCAGAGAAGGCTACCAAGATGCCAACAATGGAAGAGGCATCTCAGTACTTTTTGAAGAGCAAACAAGATCAGCTTGGCTACTTGATTGCATCCACTCTGAGGATTGAGAAGGGGCTGACCACCTTGACTCAAAACCAGGAGAGCCTGGAGAGGATCATGGAGCAGAAGTTCTATGACTTGGATGTGAAGGTAACTGAGATCCAGTCTGTTGTTGAGCAGCTTCAGGATGATATGCAGGAGAAGAAGGGCAAGACAAACACTGATGCATTTGCCAGAGTGCCTAGAGCTCAGAGATCAGCTGCAGTGCCAATGACAGACACCAGAGCAACTTCATCTGCACCAGCTACAGCTCCAGTGCAACCAGCTCCAGCACCTACTCCTCCAGCTCCATCCACATCTACTGAAGTTTTCGTCCAAGGAGCCATCTCTACACCACCACCTGAAGATCAAGCCTGAGAGACGATTTCGTGCTATGCATTTTCTATGAACTTTTTGGTAACTTGTTGCCAAAGGGGGAGAAAAATGTATAGATCATAGGCTTCAAGAGAGAGTGTTGCTTCTTATTCTCTCTTGCTTTGGTGGTTGAACTTTATTTGCTTGTTTGAGATACTTTATGTCTGTGTGATACTTGCATGATCATGTGTTTGATCATATGCTACATTTATGCTTGTTGGATGACATTATCCTTTTTATCTCTATATGATCATTCACTTTGCTTGGTGATGAGTGCATGTATTCAATCATTATCATTTTGAGCGCTCCACCAAGATGTATGTGACATGGAAGAGTAACCCATGAGCCTAACTCTTTGTGCATTTGCAGTCCAAAGCAAATCTTAAACTATGCACAAATTTAGGGGGAGCTCTTGCTTATCACATACTTCTCAAAGCGACAATGTTTTTCTCTCTTATTATCATTTGTCGAAGCTTTGATCTATATGTTATCATCAATTACCAAAAAGGGGGAGATTGAAAGTGCAACTATCCCTAGGTGGTTTTGGTAATTCCTAACAACATATAGCTCATTGCGCTAACATTATTCCAAGATGAATATTTCAGGAAAAGCTCAATGAATGGCATGGCATGGATGAGAAAAGTGGACCCCTCAAAATGCTAAGGACAAAAGGATTGGCTCAAGCTCAAAAGCTCAAGACTCTACATTTTATATTTTAGTGATCCAAGATCACATTGAGTCTATAGGAAAAGCCAATACTATCAAGGAGGGATGAGGTGTTGCTTAATGAGTTTCTTGCTCCATAGTGCTTAGTGATATGCTCCAAAGCCCTCAACTACTTTCTCACCTCCACATATGACCTAAACCAAAAGTCAAACTCGGCCCCACCGATTCTTTCTATCCGGCACCACCGAGTTCAGATGTCATAGCCACTGCCACAAGCCCTAGGCAAATCGGTCTCACCAATAGGGATCTCGGTCTCACCGAGATGGGATTGTAATCTCTCTGTTTCCCTTCGTAATGTTTTGGTACCACCGAGATGAGCAATCGGTCCCACCGAGATTGCAATGTAAACTCCCTGTTTCCTTTTCGTAACATTTCGGTCCCACCGAAATGAGCGAACCGGTCCCACCGAGTTTACCTGACCAACTCTCTGGTTAGCTTATTACCAAAATCGGTCCCACCGAGTTTGTGTAATCGGTCTCACCGAGATTACATTATGCCCTAACCCTAATCATATCGGTCCTACCGAGTTGCATGTCGGTCCCACTGAAAATCCTAATGGTCACTAGATTTGTTGAATCGGTCCGACCGAGTTTCTCAATTCAGTCCCACCGAGTTTGGCAAGTTGTGTGTAACGGTTAGATTTTGTGTGGAGGCTATATATATACCCCTCCACCTCCTCTTCATTCGTGGAGAGAGCCATCAGAACGAACCTACACTTCCAACTTGCTGTTTCTGAGAGAGAACCACCTACTCATGTGTTGAGGCCAAGATATTCCATTCCTACCATATGAATCTTGATCTCTAGCCTTCCCCAAGTTGCTTTCCACTCAAATCTTCTTTCCACCAAATCCAAATCATGTGAGAGAGAGTTGAGTAGATTGGGGAGACTATCATTTGAAGCACAAGAGCAAGGAGTTCATCATCAACACACCATTTGTTACTTCTTGGAGAGTGGTGTCTCCTAGATTGGCTAGGTGTCACTTGGGAGCCTCCGACAAGATTGTGGAGTTGAACCAAGGAGTTTGTAAGGGCAAGGAGATCGCCTACTTCATGAAGATCTACCGCTAGTGAGGCAAGTCCTTCGTGGGAGACGGCCATGGTGGGATAGACAAGGTTGCTTCTTCGTGGACCCTTCATGGGTGGAGCCCTCCGTGGACTCACGCAACCGTTACCCTTCGTGGGTTGAAGTCTCCATCAACATGGATGTACGATAGCACCACCTATCGGAACCACGACAAAAACATCCGTGTCTCCAATTGCATTTGAATTCTCCAAACCCTTCCCTTTACATTCTTGCAAGTTGCATGCTTTACTTTCCGCTGCTCATATACTCTTTGCATGCTTGCTTGAATTGTGTTAAGATTGCTTGACTTGTGCTAAGATAGCTAAAATCTGCCAAAGACTAAAATTGGGAAAA
>NC_057798.1:426450553-426492555 GCF_018294505.1 Triticum aestivum | reverse complement strand
TTACCAAGAAAGAAAACTCGATCAAAAACACACCCCCGCTTCCAGGTCGCGAGAGTCGTCGCGCAGACACACATAGACATAGACATGCAGATCCGTGTTTATGTAAAATTCCATTTCCATCTCCATCTCCAATCATATTTGTCCAACTGGCACATTATTTACATTGTTAATTATATACGCAGCAATATTAACGTACATCGTCTCTTGTTTGCGGACGTCCGGACCGCTGCCACGGTCGATCCTGACCAACCGGAACCCGCTTCATCACCCGCGCGTGCTTCCCGCCCGGAATGGTCAGTGCCGCATTCATGCCCGGCCAGAGCGGACGCGACCTCTCACTGGCACCGGCATTGAAGCTGCACACCGGCCGAGAGAGTGTTGCCCGCGCCGCTTCCGGGTGCACGCGACTACTCCACGTTCAAAGGTCGCAATAGCCGGCTACAACATGCATGTAAAAAGTTCTTGGGAGTCCGTGCTATAGCTAGCTGTCCTCCCCCAACTCGTCAATCTCTTCTAGAAGTGCTAGTACTCCATGGTGCGATCCATCGACAAGCAGGCGGGAAAGTTATCGTATACTCAGTTTGCGGTGAGTGGCATGCCGAGCGACCATGTGGGGTCGAGCCGTGGAGGAGGGTGAGACACGACGTGCTTTAAACGTTGGTTTAGCTTGATGGCGTGATCCAACAAAACGAAACGCTGGTTTCTCTCTGTTTCCATTTTTTCTCCGGAAAAACGGAAACTTTCCACTCCATTTTCATTCCTATTCCAAGGTTGCCCCGTTACAACATTCCATCAAATACAAAGGAAAACTAACACGCATGCTGATGCATCTCAGTGATTCACATATCATAGCCAATATTTACTTCCCAACTAAAGACAAAAGTTGTGAGAGCGTGTACGAAAGAAAAACTACTGATGGGGTCATTACGACTTAAACCCTAAACCCTAAGAAGGATTTAATTTCCTAGCCAGGTAGAACCTGTCAAAGGAAAGACGGCTGGCACCCTCAGATCATATGATGCTTTTGTGCAATTCCACTAAAATCGACCTGAGCATCCCTGATGGCAAAGATATTGAAGAAGTGTGATTAGAATAATAGTACTAGCACTAGTTCATGAGACATAAACTCATCACAAGTAGAAGCCGGTAGAAGTAGAGAAAGATCGACATGGATATGGAACTGCGGCAGTGGAGCAAGCCAGCTCCAAAAGGAAGATGGACTACCTGGGACGTCGGGCTGTAGCTAGAAGGGCGGTTGGGATGCGACATCGTCCCATACCGCGGTGACCCCGATTGGGACGCACTGACTGTGGGTTTTCTCCCTCGCCGATGTCGACCACGTCTACGCAGAACATTATTCGCTTCCCCCAGCTGTGGGATTAGGCACGTTGTTCTATGCTTGTGAAGAGAGCAACCTAAGCAAGCAGGCTTGTAGCTTAGGCTCCTGCTAGTGTATATATAGTGGTTTTCTTTTTCTCTCCATATCAACCATTTTATATTGCGTACGTGTCATTGAAGAGTGAAATGATGGTTGCTTCTTCCGACTAACTTACTGTGTGATTTGACTGCTCCTTAGTGGCCCCTACACATACTCCCCCTACGTGTATGCAATAGTCACACGTACACATGGACGCAAAAACGCGCGCAACGCCCTAATGCATGCATGTCCGAGCACACGACAGAACACACACGATCATGCTCAAGTGCTCAACCTACACGTGCATGCACACACATACTCAGTCAGGGTGAGCTAGTGACCATATAAACACCGGAATATATATATATATATTGAGCGCAATGAGCGTATTATGAAGTTCACTAACCGTATTTTTACAAATATGCAGTGACAGATAGTGTATTTATCTCATTTGAAATTAAGCCGTATTAACCGGAGAGGAGGCAGTATGGACTAGCATTACTTTGATGTGTCCCGTCAACTTGCCGAATGAGGAGAAGGTTGTAGGACGGGAGAAGCTTGCGCGCGGTGGCTCGCAGGACTAGGAGAAACTTTTGACTAATGCAAGCTCTCCCTCGCTCAGGCGATGGACGTGCAACAGTTAATTCGGTGTCAGACTGCCAGAAGCATACACTATACTACTAGTGCTATTATTGTTCGACTTCCCGAATAGGCAAACAGCCAAGCGCAAAGTTTACTAGTAGTACTAGTACTACTACTATAGTCTATAGAGGTACTAGGAACCGGATGGAGGAGCGTCTGCGCTCTTATTATGATTTTAAAATGTGATAAAGCAATCTTCAACACATTTGGTTATCTTCGAGGGTTCTCGCATGTGATAATGGAAGTTGATTGCATGGAACACTCGCCACAATTCTCGCTTAATTCTGGCTCACATCCTGTTACAAATAGGAGCGCTCGGTAATATTTCCTCTTTTTTTGTTATTCAGCATGTAAACAGACAGCAAACCTTGCGGCGCATCTTCGTGCGAACCGTGCTTGCTGCACTTTGAATGTGGCCGAGAGCTGGCTTGATGAAACACCTCGCTTCCTACTTTTTTTGCGGGGTACCTCGCTTCCTAGTGACCAGTGTCTTGGCTGATTGTCCTAAGATATATGAATAAAGCTCTCTCATTTACCTGCAAAAAAGATTAAGCCATATTAACCGGAAAGGAGGGAGTATGGACTAGCACTACTTTTTGGTGTGTCCCGTCAACTCGCAGAATGAGGAGAAGCTCGCTCACGCCTTTTGAATAATGCAACCTACCCTCGGTGGACATGCATCAATCCATTTGGTGTCAGATTGTTAGAGGCATACACTATAGTACCCAACATGCGGAGTACCATCATTGTTCGACTTCACGAAGAGGCGAAGAGCCAAGCGCAGTAGTACGAGTAGTATTACTACTAGAACCGCATAGTGGAGCGTCTGTACTCTTTTTTTTATCTCTGATAAAGTACATGTTTATTCCGGAGAAGGGCGGAAAACAATAGCCCAACATGTAATGATGATATCGATCAACCAACCATGCTCGAATATATCTTGGCCTCCGTGTGAGCCCGTCTGTGTGTTCTTGCTCCTCGTCTCTCTCAAGGAACGGCGGGTTGGCTCTTTGCCATCAATTGAGATCAGTTTGCTCACACTCCTGTCCCACATGTCAGTGATATGCCAAGAGGAGGTGCATTGACCGACTGGCCATACGCGTACTTGGTTTTGCACCTTCACACTACTCCTCCCTCCGTCATAGTTTACAGGGCGCACTTCATTATGATGCATTTCTCTCAATGCATTTCCACCACCAGAGAGACTTTAGACGCGTTTCGTTTAATGCTCAATTAATTAGGGCATGGTAACCGCAATCAAGTCCACAATTTTCTCTCGATGTACTCCCTCCTTTCTGGTTTATAGGGCTTGTCTCAAAATTTTAGTTTTTCCGTTTTATAAGGCTTAATTTGGTTGTTTTCCATCATATGTTCAAATTCCAAGGTGCATTAAATCATTGCATGCAAGTATTAAGAGAAAATTGACCAATGCATGTACTTTATGCATGCATGCATTGCAATTAATGCATTGATAAACACAATTTTTTGAGGAAAACAAGAGCATTAATTAGGTGCTTTTGCAAAACTACAAAAAGTATTCCACCACTCGCCATCTACCTTGATTTGTGAGATTTTTGAATTGAGCACTATAAACCAGAAAGAGGGGGTACTACTACGGAGTGGAGTAAGTGCATGCATGTGTGTACCTGGGGTGGAAGCACTGCATGCATGTGTGTATGCATTATTCCCTCTAGTAATAGACGCCATGCTATAACTACCAATGCTATTTTTCAGGCTGATCGCTAGTCGCCTTGGTCCCACAGATCTTTTTTCTTTTTTCTGAAGCACGCTCTATAAACAGTGACGGATGGAGTAGTATGAGCGGATTCAAAGAAGAGTGTATTGATGGTTGCTTCTTCCGAGCAACTTACAGTGGGAAAGGTGGGGCTTATGATTTGACTGCTCATTACTCACTATTAATGTGGCGCAACGACCGGGATGAGTCTCCCATGCAGTTGTGCACTACCCCCTCGGTTCTTAAATATACTCTGAGGTATTTGTCTTTCTAGAGATTTCAACGAGTGACTACTCAAATATTTGTCTTTTTAGAGATTCAAATGGACTACTACATACAGATGTATATAGACATATTTTAGAGTATATATTCACTCATTTTGCTCCATATGTAGTCACTTGTTGAAATCTCTAGAAAGATGAATAGAGTATTTAGGAACTAAGGGAGTACACATACGAAGCAAAATGAGTGAATCTACACTCTAAAATATGCCCATTTGAAATTTGTAAAAAGAAAAATATTTAGGAACGAAGGAGTATAATTTTGTGCATGGCACATGGACCCGGATGCTGAAGAGGCTTCTGGCAATGCTATCAAGCTTCCATCATTTGTTTATATAATTGACGTACTATACAAATAATTTTCCAGCGACATGAAATTGTACAATGGTGTGAGCTTTCAGCTTTTGTTTCGTGTGTCTTGCCATCGATGCTCTTTCAGAAACAATAAAAAACTAACTTCCTTGCTAATGCATGTCAATTATTAGCAGATCAGAGCTAATAATTACATCACAACTGAAGACAGAGTTGTGATAAGGTGTTAAATTAAAATTGATCCATGTTTTCATTGGCAGCAACGTCCCCCCAGCTCTGTCTAAATCAATAAGGCATGTTGGGAAAAAAGTAGCTGCCTGGAGCATGCAACATTCCAATCATTTTGTGCAGTTCCATTAAAATAGACTTGAGCGTCCCTGTTCCAAAGATATTAAGTGTGATTACGACAATAAAGGACTGCTGATGAAACAATAAACACACAAATAGAAGCCGGTCACCTTTGCAGTCTCTCTTAAGACTAACTAGTTGGAGAAGATTAGGCTCGGAGTTGGATGAGGAGGATAGAGCAAAACCAATCTCCCTTTGTGCAGTCGCACTGAAATGTAGAGATGTTGCCCGTGTGACATTTTAGTACAACTACACAAAACACTCTTAAGAAAAAAGTGATTTGTCCAGTTCACCAAAAGGTCGCAATAGCAATGAGGTGAAATGGATAGCCCTGTTTGGAAAAAGAGGTAAGAAAGCAAACAATTACTGGCCAATACAGTTGATGACACATGCGACGACAAAAAAGAAGCATATTCCTTGTCCTAAGGGAAGATAACAACACGGTTGTGTTTGTTTAAAACGGTGTGAGGACGAGATTGCAATATGGAAAGTACGCCGGATAAGCTACGTTTTGGGCAAAGAACTATGGAAGATCCACATGCAGCGACGTGGGAAGATGGGCAGTGGAGCAAGGCCGGAGGGGATACCTGGAGGTCATCGGGATGTAACTAGGTGAGCGGCGGCGGGCGGAATCTGTGAGCAGGTGGCATAGGCCCTGCCGCGCTGGAGCTCGGTCAGAGAGAACGGCGTGTACCGCAGATCGGGACGTGCTGCCTTGGCGCCGTCGAACGGAGAAACGATGCACTTCCTCCCTTTCCCCCGGCGGATGGGATGCGGCCGGATCAGTGACCAACGGTGAGAGAGAGAGAGAGGCCACCGCACTCCCTTTCCCCCGGCGGACGGGATGCAGCCGGATCAGTGACCAACGGTGTGAGAGAGAGAGGCCACTGCAGCCTTGTGTGAGATACTCTGAAGAGAGACAAACCAGGCAGGCGGGCTCCATTGTATATAGTTGAGCGGACTACCTTTTTCTCCATAAAAATTGTTTTATATTCTGTGTACGTGCCATTGAGCGCTATAACTTTATTTAAAAATAACGCGGCGACGCGTCAAGTCGAACTTTGTTTCGTGCACGCGTGGTACACGACCTCCCTAGGTAAACAACCGCTACAGGCATTCAAATTAGCATGTGGGCTGCCATCTAAAGAAATGGGCTCCACCGTGTACCCGTGCGGGTGTGGCTGGGCACGAAGCGTGAGTACATGCATGGTGCACCTATTCTCTTCTTGTATACGTACACCACCTACGTGGGGTTGTGTGAGAGAGATACAAACCTAGAGAGATATAGTGTGTGGGTTCGTGAGAGTTTTTTTGGGGGGGGGGGGTCAATCAAAAAATGCAACATATGCAATGTGTGTGATATATATAGAGGGGGCGATCCACGAGAAGAGAGTGGAGGTATCACCGGCTTGAGGTGTCCATAGAATCAAAGAGAGGGATGATGTGTGTGTGTGTGTGCACGCGCATGCGATCGATAAAGAGTGCCATCGAATTTGTATGTGCCCACGTCAAGGATATAGAGTGGCTGGCCTACTGGAACGTGAGAGGGGACATGTGCAGTTTGTCTCTGTGGCATGGATACCTACCTGCAGCGCTCGACTATCGGTGTGTGGTGGGGGAAGAGGGAGGCCCAATTAACTATAGAGGTACAATGGCTGGTATATGTGTGGACGAGGAGAGAGGCCTACCTCATGTATTAAGGAGATCGATCTGCCTCATGTATTAAGGGAGATCGATCGGCATCCATGCATATGTGCAGGAGAGGAATAAGGTTGGGAGAGAGACAGAGCTAGAGTGTTGTAAGGGGTGGTAGTGGAGTTGCTTCTAACAAATGGTGGGATAGGCTTGCTAGACAAACGGTGGGCACACCCGCAATATCAATCAGAGAGGAGATGGCTGCTTGTTGTCTGTGCACGTGCGTGTGAGAGACGGGTCAGGAGGCATGCACGAATGATGAGGGGGGATGATATGGTTGTGGTAAGCACACGTAACTACATAGGAAGATCAATCGCCCTTTGTTAGAGAAAGGAGAGACATAACTTATGAGGTACGTCGATCGATGGGGGGGGATAGTTAAAGTCGATCTAGGTATATGTTGGGAGATCGATCATTACAGTATACATGCATGTGTGTGTTAGAAGCAAATGAGGCACGAGGAGAAGGATAGAGAGAGAGGGATGCATCTAGGAGGTGGTATGAGAGGCATACTATATCGAGGGGGAAGGAGTGTGCGATTACTAGATCGATGAAAAGAGTGGTGGGAGTGAGGCACGGACGGTGACAAGAGAAGAGGGGAAGCTTGTGTTTGTGCTAGGCACACCTGGCTAGAGAGGCATATTGATCGATGTGTGCCGTAAAGAAGGAGCTAGGGGGCCTACACACATCGTGGGTGAACGACCTAAAGTGAAAAGACAAATTTGCGCGATGGAGCTAGAGAATGCTGAGGGAGGGTGAGAGGGAAGTGGGCGTGTGCATGCACGAGAGAAAGTTAGCACTAGCTACAAAGATAAGAGGATTGTGTGGGTGTAAAAGACAAATAGAAATCATACTTCATTATAAAAAGTGAATTTAGATATTTGAAGAATTTATCATAGTGTTTTAAACCGACGCATGTGTGAATATATATAACGGTGATACACATGGTGTGGTTATGAACATGTTATACTACATATAATATATTTTATCTCCACTCTTATAAAAAAACAGAGTTGTTGATGATGGTGTGCCTGCCATCCTGCAATATAGGTCGTCCGATTTATATCTGGCAGATAGGAAGGAAACTATGGCAAGTTTGAAAAAACATACCCACACCCCTCTCCATATTTGCAAATTAGGCCCCTTGATCATGTTGATGTTCTATGGAACACATGGGCATCTTGCTAGTACTATGTATAATACATAGAACATTGATTATAATTTGGGCTAATGTGTGGCTTTTGCAGCTCAGGTCTAAATACTTGTCATAATGTAGGGGGCGGGGCACTATACTTTGTGTGATAAACATGGTGTACGTATGGAACATGGTTTAGATTATGAATATATAGTTAGTACATCAAATGTACTATTATTTGGAATCAACATCAAGTGTATTAAAAAAAATTGAGTTCATGTAGTACACATAGCTCATATCTATTTCTATAGTAATCACGTGGTGTGTCATTAAGGTAATACACGAATGATGGTTGAAGTTGGCAACAATCATAATTGTAGATTCTTATTGAAATAGAGAAACAAATTCAAATTTAGTTCGAATTGCAGCGGTAGTATAGACATTTGGAATGCACTAAAATTTTGGTATGCGTAGATTACATGCATTATACAGCAAGCGAAAAAATTTAATCGGACATAACATGGATTCATACACCCTCCTTCCATCTATATAGGGCGTAATGAGATTTTTAAGACCGCCTTTGACTATTGACAAGATTAATAGTACATGACATGCACAATGTGAAAATTATATCATTGAAAGAACCTTTCACAGACGAATTTAACGGTGTGCTTTGTGTAAGTTGCATGTCATATATTATTGCTCTAATATTTGGTCAAAGTTAGCACCGAAAAACGCATTAGGCCCTATATAGATGGAAGGAGGGAGTAGCTTTGAATAGCATTTGTATAGTAAAATGGGGCAAGACTCTCTCTTTGTGTAGTGTGAATAGTTTTATTTTTTGTTTTCTTTTTGGTTGAGGGAAGTGCGAATTGATTTGGTACATACAAGTACAATATTACTACACGTTAGGCTTGTCCCTAAAATTCAACCCGCATCTTGTTATATCCCGAAAATTCAGATATCGTGCTCCCAAAACTACCGCCTTCACAACCCGCGCCTTGCTATCCCGAAATTACAACGCACGCGAAAACTCCCTCCAACTGCCAAATCCCGACACATGAAATCCCCCTTCTAACCCTGAGCCGAAAGGGCCGCTAGTTCAAATTGGTGGGGGGTGCTTTTGTAACACACCCTGCATTTTGGACAAGCGCATCCCTAAGTCATGCTTCACCCCCTCCCATCGCCCCCTTTTCGCCATTTGAAATCCCAGGCCGCCATAACCTCTCTGCTCCAGCCGCGAATCCCCACCCTCCTCCGTCCGCCACCTCACCGCTGCCCAGCCGGAGCCTCTTCCCCGACGACGGTCCACCGCAATAGCTCGACATCCCTCGTCCACCTCCCCGAATGAGGATCCGTCGTCCATCTCGTCGTCCCACCGGTTCAGCCGCCCCGTCCTCCACCTCCAAGGAGCTGCTCCAACAATCGCCTCGTCTATTGCGGCTGCTCCATCCCCACAGCGCCGCCTTAACCTGCTCCACCGGAACCGCATCATCCTCACCGACTCCTCAGACGAAGAGGCCTACTCGGCGCCACCAAAGAGGTTGTAACTCATCGCATCGCACCTTCTCCTTAACTCGACCTCCCGACACCGACGGTGCTCCATCCCGCACCCCCATGGAGCGGCTACCTTGAAGCCGGCGCCGCGGGCGACATCTCCATGGCGGCTCTCCCCCAGTGTGAGGCCCCTTCGGCGGCAGCGTCCATACTAGCCGGATCTGCTGCTGCTGCTCCGGCTCTCGCTCGATCGCTCGCTCACCCAGCTGCTGCTGCTGCTCTCCCCCTCGCTCGTGTTGCTGCTCTGCTCTGATTAAGCCACACTTCAGTCGACTAAATCGACTTTTGGGTCAGTCGATTTTCAGGGGTTGGGGGGGCTCGCCGGAGTTAAGGAAGAACCACCCGCAGTGGGGATGGGGGCTCACCGGAGAGGTACCCCACTATCTATCTTAGGGTTTAGGGTGGGGCGGGGGGCCTAGAGGGCTGGCCGGGGCGGCGGTGGGGATTTGTTTCAGGGCGGCGAGGCAGCGCTGGGGCCGGCGGTTCGGCCGGTGGTGGCTGGCGGCTCAGGGGGGTGCAGGTTGAAGATAAACTGTAGGCCCTCCCTAAACTACATGTCAAGTGCCTCTCTGCTACCATTGCGTTTAGTTTCGACAGTAGCATTCAGATTCCACAGTAAATTTCAGTTTCGATAGTTAAGTTTAGAGTCAACAGTTTTTACCTCATCTGTTGTAGTCAGGTGGTTTTCGGTGATGTAAATTTTACATCTATTTTACATCATCTATTGGAGATGCTATTAGAATCCCACTTGAGATTGACGATGTTTATCTTGTGTTGCTTCAGCCTTGACATCTTATGGCTCACCGGAGCTGCTCCAACAACAGAACGATCCATCACAACAGAGAAGTGCCCTAGACACCATCTACAGATTCCTCAGATCTTCCTCCACACCTCCGATAGCCACCTCTGCCTCAACTGCTTCAGCAACCAACCCAATGATGTTGAGGTCAACACGGCTACGGCAAAGAGGTTGTACACTTGTTGCATCGTTTATTACTATACATTCACGTCGATCCATTAGGGCTATTTTGGTTCAACGGAAAAACATAGCAATAGGAAATTTTCCAATGGCACTCTACTATTCAATTATTCATGCATTTTGTTGAAAGGAATGAAGCAAAACATCCACCTGGACCTACTTTTCAAAATCCTATGCATGAAAACAAGACCAAGTGCATTAGTGGCAGAATAACATTCTAACTGTACATGCTTTCATATGGTTTCACTTTATTTTGGCCATGTTTCTTTGCATTCCTCTGCTCTTCCAATTCCTGTAAACCAAACACCCAAGTTGACAGAAATCCCGTGTTTACAAATGCTCTGTTTACCATGTGCATTCCTATCCTATTTTGGTGTTTTTCCTATCCCTGTGTTTTTAGAATCATGCAAGACAAATGAGCCCTTACAGAATTACTTCAGTTATAGGTAGGTGTCGAAGGGAACTTTGTGTGGTTTGTCCTGCTCCTGCCGCGACATCGTCCACCTCACCTGAGCTGCTCCATCGACAGAAGCATCCACCAAACCAGACATCACGACTCCTGACCGTCTTTCGCCGCCTCAGATCTCCTTCCCTGCCACCGGCACCCACCGCAACGGCATCACCATCATCGACTCAGCAGATGAACCTGAGGAGTACATGGGTCCACAAGAGAGGTCGCACTCTTTTGTTTCTGCTTATGTTATGCCTTGCTTAAACTTACCTGCTAGTTTATCGTCCTGTTCAGCTCTTGGACTCCCAAGTCAGGTCCAAATTAATGTTCAAACTTGAGTTCTAAATTAGTTGTGTGGCACATATCGAGGCAGCAATGAATAGTATGTCTGTCTAATATCTGGATCACCTAGGGTATGCCTATGTTGTTCATCTTGGGTGGGAAACAAATAGTAAAGCAATCATCATCTGTCTTTTCATTAAATTAAAGCAATCATCAGCCTTCTATCATTATTGTTGGATCCATCCACTGGTTGTTACCATTGTCGGTGTCAAAACCGGCGGATCTCGGGTAGGGGGTCCCGATCTGTGCGTCTAAGGCTGATGGTAACAGGAGGCAAGGGACACGATGTTTTACCCAGGTTCGGTCCCTCTCGATGGAGGTAAAACCCTACTTCCTGCTTGATTGATATTGATGATATGGGTATTACAAGAGTTGATCTACCACGAGATCGTAGAGGCTAAACCCTAGAAGCTAGCCTATGATGATTATGATTGTAATCGTCCCTCTAAGGACTAAACCCTCTGGTTTATATGGACACCGGAGGGGGCTAGGGTTTACATGGAGTCGGATACAAAGAAGGAAATATAATATCCGGATCGCCAAGCTTGTCTTCCACGCAAAGGAGAGTCCCATCCAGACACGGGACGGAATCTTGAGTCTTGTATCTTCATGGTCCAACAGTCCGGCCAAAGTATATAGTCCGGCTGTCCGGATACCCCCTAATCCAGGACTCCCTCAGTAGCCCCTGAACCAGGCTTCAATGACGATGAGTCCGACGCGCAGTTTTATCTTCAGCATTGCAAGGCGGGTTCCATCTCCGAATACTCCAAAGTACCTGTTGCAATGAACAGTGTCCGGCTTCCCATCAATGTTGTACTCCTCGGCTTTTGTGCTTCAATAATGACCATCTCCACGTGTGAGCGGATACGAGGAGTCGAGGAATTTTTGTATTTGCCACCCCCGGTCCGGCAGGCAAAACCGTCTATTTGAAGATACGGGGATTCTCAGATCCAAACCTCACCCTCTTCCCGCGAGCAAGCATCCAACAGAGTGCTCCGGAAAAAACCATTCCAACATGGCCGGGCGCCGCAGCTCTTCTTCTTGTTCCCCTCGTTCCAAGCCAGGCGACTGGGAAGAGTGTTCAGTTCCTCAAAGCCGCTTAATAGATCTGCAGATCCAAGGGTTTCTTCCACCAGCGTTCATGGTCCCCGTCTGAGCCAGACTAGCCACCTATAATGGCGGGGAGCAAGCGGAGAGGCCTCCTAATCTATCCCCGGGGGAGCGAATATGCCTCATCCCGCATCTGCTGAGAGGCGTCGGGTTTCCAATCCACCCATTCCTTCGCGGGCTCCTGGAGTTCTACGGCCTCCAGTTGCACAACTTCACCCCTGCCTCCGTGCTGCACATAGCAGGATACGTCACCCTTTGTGAACTATTTCTGGGCTGCGAGGCTCACTTCGGGTTATGGAAGAAGTTGTTCTGCCTCGTCCCTCGCAACGTGGGGGAATCCATATGCCAAGTGGGCAGAGCCGAAGTATGGCGCGTCGCCGAGACCGGATACCTATCCGGTACTCCCAAGAAGGCACCGAAGAACTGGCCCTCGGAGTGGTTTTATGTCGATGACGTTCCCCTTCCGGATCCAGTCCGGACAAGTCTCCCTGAGTTCAGTGATGCTCCACCGAAGGCACGTCGAAGTTGGCTCCCTCGGGGCCCCCAAGAGGAGGATACCAGAGAAATACACTTCCTGATAAGCAAGATAAAGTTACTGGCCAAATCAGGGCTGACAATAGTCGAGGTTATGGCAATATGCATAATGCGGGGAGTGCAGCCGCTTCAATATCGGGGGAAGCCCATGTGGAACTACAACGGGGAAGATGATGCCACCTGCTGTGGTCGTAAGGGTCCGGACTCCGCCACTGCTCCGGCGAGGATATTGTCCGATTTGTATAAAGGAGAAGAAGAGAATTCCTTCACATTAAACCGCGGGATGGGTTTTCTATGTACAACCCCCCAAGCTAGGTAAGTCGTCACTCTTTCCCCCGCTTCACTCATTCTGGCGTTCTTCGTCAAGATTATTTACCTCGTTATTTTCGAGCAGGAACTGAGGAGGGCCGTAGAAGGAATCTCCAGCCCCTCCCCACAGCCAGAGGACCCTGGAAGGGCCTTCGATCCAGGACTCGAAGAAGATCCGGATATTACTGTGGAGCTCGTCAACGGGATATTTTATCATGCAAGCTACGATGGTGCCTCAGTGGCTATTATTGCCGACTATCCCGGACTGCTACCTACATCGCATGTAAGCCAAGCCAAAAAAACCATCCTCCGTAGAGGACTCCTTTCTGATGCCATGCCTTACACCTGAAGTGTCGTATTTTTGCAGAGGCGATAGTCAGAGCGCGGCGACGAGCCCCTGGGGGCTCGTCGGCAAAGGACGTCCGGATTGGGCAGGCTTAAGAGGAAGGCGGTTAGGGCCGAAACACCGCTACAGAGGTATGGTAAAAACCTGCTCTGTGATTATTGTGTTTGAAATGTAGCAGCGTCCTTCGTGTCCTGGCAGAAAGAGGAGTAGCCGGACTATATCCGGAGATCCTGCCAATCACGCCTCCACCAGCCAGATTCCAGAACCGGCTCCGAGAGAGGAGGCGGACGCGGGACCGATGCCGCATTGTCCTCCGATAGAGGATGCGGATATGCTCTCTGCCATGAATTCCGAAGTAGAGAGTGGCATGAATCACCGGCGCCGACGGGCCGTACTTCGCAACAACATCTTTTCCGAAGAGGCATTTAATGCTTTCAATTCGGGAGACGCATACATCTGAGCTGCTCAAGGTGAGCTTGCCCGAGCGACAGACCAGTGTGCCAAAGATATACGGGTAAGAAAATTTGATAAGCATGTATAGCAGTAGCCCCTGAGACTTGAAACGGTTGGAACAACAATTTTAAGGATCAATTTATGCACAAGTCCTTGTAGATAAGAATGCCCAATTGTCTCGAGAGCTGGAGGAGTGCAAGACCCAGCTGAGGGCCATGGTTGCCAAGTTAGAGGAATCCCAGAAGGCCTCATCTGGTAACATTTGTCTCCATTGTACGAAAATGTACTAGTTAGTAAGTGGCTTGTATGATAAGTCTAACAGAAAATTCTGCAGACAATCCTGGGGTGAATTCGGAGGTCGTAAGAGATAACGAGTCGCATCTCCAAAGGCAGCTAAAAGCTGGCGAGCGTGTTCTTACGCAAGTTAGGCAGGAGAAGAACAATCTTCAAGATACCAATGTCCGGCTGGGCGTCGAATTAAAAGATGTTCGCGCTCAGCTGGCGGACTCCGTGAAGGAGAACAAAAGGCTTTGTCGCGGCATTTATGGTAAGTGCCTAGACGAACTGTAGTACAGCTCGGCGAGGAAGCAAATTGAAAGAATTTTTATTTGTAGGTATGTTGACGGGCCGCCCTGAAGAGGAGATGCCCGCGTCTACAGGCGATTTGCTGCAAGACCTCTCAAAGCTGCACGAGTGAGCTCGGCAGGCGATGCAGGGCATTGCTCAGGCCTTGTGGCCATCAAGCTTCCTGCCGAAGGGCATGGGGGAGCTCGTGGATATGCTCCAAGGAGCACGGCGGCGCTTCCAATTGTGGAAGATGTCAGCCTGCCGACAAGGTGCAAGAGAATCCTGGGCTATGGTGAAGACGCGCTACACCAAGCTTGACCCGAACCATATGGCCGAAGTCGGACCGGCGGGGCCAGATGGGCAAGAAATTCCCGTGACTCTGGTGCATGACCAGGTAGCATTAGCCGCAAAGTATTCCCAACTGGATTGCAAGCTAGATAGCCTGTTGGATGGTATAGAGGAGGAGCATAGTCAGTCCAAGTGACTATGTAATTCAGTGGACATATGTAGTCCCTAGCCGGATTAAAATCATTTGTCATGGCGGACCTTTTCGCTTCAGCCCTCGGATCCGACAGTCTGGGGTGTATCCGGATACCCGCTCAGTTATACAGAACCGGGGTATGCGTGGAAACCAGGCGTAGGGGTCATAAGTGCTTGAACAGACAAGTACCCAACTAGTTATGTTATATTACATGGATAGTAAGAAACATCTTCCAGGGAGAATAGTTCCGTTAGGGGTTCCTTTCCCTGGGTAGGCATGCAACGATGTACATGTCCGGACTGCGAACAGGGACGCATGATACAAAAACTTCTGGGGATTTATATTGTAATAAACAAAAACCATCTTTTGTTCACCGACCGAATATTCCCTTCAGAACGCTAGCTTTTGGCTTCACCCAGTCTGAGGTACACATCCGACTAAACCGACAGTAACAATCACAGAGGTGCTCCCCTTATGCCCTAGACAAATTAACGGGAACGTAGGGCATAAACACAAGAGCCAGGCAACCCAGCATGGCCACATCTTAAGTCATATCGATGCATATAATGGTGAAAAAAGGGCACATATGGAAAAAGAATGCATATGTGATGGGCAAGAAGCCATGAAAGCAATTATATTTAGCTTCCGTATAGGAAGCCCCCAGGTATAGCTTACACACATAGTGCGCCGGAGTGATCCGAGCATCCGCACTGTATTGAGTACTTTGTGTGAAGAAGGAAAAAGGTCGAGAAAGGAAAAAGGAGGGAACATAATTTAAAAAGAGTGGGTAAGGAGACGAACACTGAGTTCGGCGCTAGGCGTAGAATCTCCGGAGTCTGGCCGCGTTCCATGGGTTTGGCTCGAGTCTGATATCGGATGCATTACGTAGGCGGTAGGCTCCTCCGGTGAGAACTTTATCAATAACGAAGGGACCCTCCCACTTAGGTTTGTGCTTGTCCTTCTTCTTCTCCGGTAGGCATAGAACGAGTTCGCCAATATTATAAGTTTTGGCCCGCACTTCTCTTCTTTGGTAACGTCGAGCCTGCTGCTGATAGAATGCGGAACGGGCTTTTGCAACATCGCGTTCCTCCTCCAGGGCATCTAAGTTATCCTGCCGATCCAACTCGGCTTCCTTCTCTTCGTACATGCGCACGCGAGGCGAATCATGTATTATGTCGCAGGGTAGTACTGCTTCTGCGCCGTACACCCTAAAAATGTTGTATATCTAGTGGTGCGATTCAGCGTGGTCCGCAGCCCCCAGAGTACGGAGTCGAGCTCCTCGACCCAGTGCGTGTCCGATTCTGTCAAGGATCGCACTAGTCTGGGTTTGATGCTGCTCATGATGAGACCGTTTGCACGTTCGACCTGGCCGTTTGTTTGGGGATGGTATATGGAGGCATAATCGAGCTTAATGCCCATGTTGCCGCACCAAGTTTTCACTTCATCGGCTGTGAAGTTTGAGCCATTATCAATGATGATGCTATGGGGGACACCGTATCGGTGTACAACCCCGGATATGAAGTCTATCACTGGTCCGGATTCGGCCATTTTGACTGGTTTAGCTTCTATCTATTTGGTGAACTTGTCCACCATGACCAATAAGTATTTTTTTATGGCTTCCCCCTTTAAGGGGTCCGACCATATCCAGCCCCCAGACCGCGAAGGGCCAAGTAATGGGGATTGTTTGGAGAGCGGTAGGGGGCATATAACTCTGATTGGCAAAGAGCTGGCAACCGACGCAGTGTTGGACAAGGTCATGTGCGTCTACTCGGGCTGTCAGCCAATAAAAGCCTGTATGAAAGGCCTTGCTGAAAAGTGCCCGAGGCACGGCGTGGTGCCCGTCCAGTCCGGCATGGATTTCAGCCAATAGCTGCCGCCCTTCCTCTTCGGAGATGCATCTTTGGAGTACTCCGGTCGCACTCTTCTTATAGAGTTCTCCCTCATGTACTTTGTAGGCCTTGGAACGCTGCACAATACAACATGCTTCATTTTGGTCCTCGGGGAGCTCCTGCCTATTTAGGTAGGCCAAGAAAGGCTCGGTCCACAAGGCGATTACAACCATGATTTCGTGGGCCGAAGGTGTTATTTCGGTGGCGGAGCTGCCGATTACGTCTGATGGTTCGGAATCTGGGGGTGTATTCGGATCCGTGCTAGTGTTGCGGACTCCCCTTCCCATACCATAGATGGCTTGAACAGCCTTTCCAGGAATATGTTCGGTGGGACAGGGTCACGTTTAGCGCTGATGCGGGCGAGGACATCTGCCGCTTGATTGTTTTCTCGAGCCACATGGTGGAATTCGAGCCCCTCAAACCGAGCTGACATTTTGAGGACGGCATTACGGTAGGCCACCATTTTCGGATCCTTGGCATCAAAGTCTCCGTTTATTTGTGATATTGCGATGTTTGAACCCCCGCGTACATCTAGGCGTTGAATGCCCATAGAGACTACCATCCGAAGACCATGCAACAGAGCCTGGTATTCGGCTGCGTTGTTGGAGTCTGTGTATAATATTTGGAGTACATATTGGACCGTGTCTCCGGTGGGAGACGTCAGGACTACACCTGCTCCCAATCCGGCTAGCATTTTACAGCCGTCGAAGTGCATGATCCAGTTAGAGTACGCGTCATACTCTTTAGGGAGTTCAGCTTCTATCCATTCGGCGACAAAGTCAGCCAATACTTGCGACTTGATGGCCCGCCGTGGTTTGTATGTTATGTCGAACGGAAGGAGCTCGATGGCCCATTTAGCAATCCGGCCCGTAGCGTCGCGGTTATTTATTATGTCGTTGAGTGGTACTTCGGAGGCCACCGTAATCGAACACTCTTGAAAGTAGTGTCATAGCTTCCGGGATGCCATGAAGACCGCGTATGTTATCTTTTGATAGTGTGGATATCGGGATTTGCATGGGGTGAGGACCGTGGATACGTAATATACCGGCTTCTGGAGCGGGAATTTGTATCCGTCAGCCTCTCGTTCTACGACGAGCACTGCGCTTACAACTTGATGTGTTGCAACTATGTACAATAGCATAGGTTTGCCAATATTTGGCACTGTTAGGACTGGATTACTGGCCAATAAGGTCTTTATTTCGTCCAGTCCGGCCGCGGTTGCATCCGTCCACATGAAGTGTTCGGTGCGCCGAAGAAGGCGGTAAAGAGGTAATGCCTTTTCTCCTAACCGGGAGATAAAGCGGCTTAAGGCAGCCACACATCCAGCTAGTTTCTGGATATGCTTGAGGTCTATTGGGATAGCCAACTACGACAGAGCTCAGATTTTTGCCGGATTCGCCTCAATTCCTCTATTGGAAACAATGAAGTCGAGCAGCTTCCCGGAGAGTACACCGAAAACACACTTTTCCGGGTTTAGCTTGAGGTCGTATGTTCGGAGGTTATCGAACGTAAGCCTCAAGCCGTCTATTAGGTTTTCGACGTGTCTTGTTTTTATGACCACGTCGTCCACATAGGCCTCCACTCTCTTGCCGATTTGCTTTTCCAGGCATGTTTGAATCATGCGTTGATAGGTTGCGCCAGCATTTTTAAGCCCGAAAGGCATAGTGTTGAAGCAGAAAGGACCATATGGCGTTATGAAGGCTGTTGCAGCCTGGTCGGACTCTACCATCTTTATTTGACGGTATCCGGAGTATGCATCGAGGAAAAACAGTGAGTCATGTCCTGCGATGGCGTCGATGATTTGGTCGATGCGAGGGAGGGGGAAGGGATCCTTGGGTCAAGCTTGTTGAGGTCTTTGAAGTCGACGCACAGGCGCCAGGATTTGTCCTTCTTTGGTACCATTACCAGATTTGCCAGCCAATCCGGATGCTTGATATCTCTGATGAATCCAGCCTCAAGTAGCTTGGCTAGCTCTTCTCCCTTGGCTTGTCGTTTGGGCTCTAAGAAGCGCCTGAGAGTCTGTTTAACAGGCTTGTATCCTTTCAGTATATTGAGGCTGTGTTCGGCCAGTCTGCGTGGGATGCCCGGCATGTCCGAAAGGTGCCAGGCGAAAATGTCCCAATTCTCGCGGAGGAAGTCTCGTAGTGCGGTGTCCATTCTGGGGCTCAACTATGTCCCGATTTAAGTTGTCTTTGTGGGGTCCGTTGGGTGGACCTGGAATTTGACTATCTCATCTGCGGGTTTAAATGAGGTGGACTTGGGTCGCTTGTCTAGTATCATGTTGTCCCTGTCCACGGTGGAACGCAGCGTTGTTAGTTCTTCGGCTGCTAGAGCTTCGGATAATGCTTCCAGGGCAAGTGATGTGGTTTTATTTTCGGTGCGAAGTGCGACATCCGGTTCACTGGCCAGAGTGATGATTCCATTGGGTCCGGGCATTTTAAGCTTCATGTACCCGTAATGGGGTATAGCTTGAAAGCTTGTAAACGCGTCCCGCCCCAAAAGGGCGTGGTATCCGCTGCTGAAAGAAGCCACTTGGAATGTGATTTCTTCGCACCTGTAATTCTCCGGAGTGCCGAACACCACATCAAGTATGATTTTTCCCGCACATCGTGCTTCCCAGCTAGGGATGATTCCTCTGAAGGTTGTGCCGCTTTGCTCAATGCGGCTTTTATCAATTTCCATCTTGTTGAGTCTTTCTTCATAGATCAAGTTTAATCCGCTTCCGCCGTCCATGAGTGCTTTAGTGAGCCGAAAGCCGTCCACGATTGGGCTAAGGACCAAAGTGGCTGGTGCCCATGCTGTTTGGAATTGAGTCTCATCACTGGCACTGAAAGTTATAGCAGTGTCGTTCCACGGATTTATTTTTGCCACGTGGCAAATTTCAGCGAAATTTTGATGAGCTCGCTTGCGCCTATTGTTTGAGGCGAAAGTCTTGAAGACTGTTAGTACCGTATTGTTTTCTTTGGCGGGATGTTGTTCTGCTTTATGGCTTACAAGAAGATCCTCGCCACTTTTTGCTACCTGCCGGAGTATCCAACATGATCTAAGGCTATGTGTTGGTGTAGTGTCTGGCGTGCTGTAGAGTTTACATGGCCCATTGAGCCATTCTTCCAATACGGTTCCACACCCTGGGGTGGGCTTTGGTTTCTTGGGGATTGGATCAGCTGGCATACGAGAGTTCGCCCGTTTAGTTCGGACAAAGGTTTTAGTGAGAGCCAGACTATACCAAAATTCTGCTTGGGCTTCAAGGTGCTCTCCATCGCATAGTACTTCTGTACTATGGCTGCTAAGTCAGCAAAGTGTGCTATGTCATGGCGACTTATAGCATTAAGGATCCCTTTGTTTGTGCAGTTTTTGCAAAAAAGTGAGATTGCGTCTTCCTCACGACAGTCCTTTACCTTGTTTAGCACAAGGAGGAATCTGGCCCAATAGCGATGTACTGTCTCTTAGGGCTCTTGTCTGATATGGGAGAGACGGTTTATAAGTCCGGGTGGGTGGGTGTAGCTAAATCTGGATTCTGATCCGATCTAACGCCCAGGGGCAGAGGAGCTTCCGGGCTTGATAGCTCGGGATCCGGAGTGCTGCCCGATTTTTCCGGCCTGATACCCGATTCTAAATTCGGGGTCTGGGTCATGTTTTCCCGTGAGCGGGTATCCGGCTCAGAGAGCTCGGTAATTCGGACATAATTCATCCTCAAAATAGAGGGATAATCCGTATGTGTCTCCTCCACTACCGTTATCTCGTGGGTGACCGGTGGGGATTTAATATCCCTCTGGTCGGGTTTAAGCCCGACCCGATCATAGTCTGAAGCGACTCCCAAAGCGGCGATGCGATCCAAGAGCTCATTGAAGGAGGAGAGCTCTATTGGATTCATCTGTTCGGCGAGTTCCAAATTGATGTGGAGGCTGTTTTTGATGACTTGAGAGGTCATCGTCGGTGCGGAAGCCGATCGGGCGGCCATGACGAAGCCGCCTAATCGGAGAGTCTGGCCTACCGCCAGCGCTCCCCCAGAGGTGACGTTGTCCTTGACAACGAGATGGTCCATCGAGCCTCGTAGCGACGGCACAGAGGAACTCTCAATGAAAGCACCACTGTCGGTGTCAAAACCGGCGGATCTCGGGTAGGGGGTCCTGATCTGTGCATCTAAGGCTGATGGTAACAGGAGGCCAGGGACACGATGTTTTACCCAGGTTTGGGCCCTCTCGATAGAGGTAAAACCCTACTTCCTACTTGATTGATATTGATGATGTGGGTATTACAAGAGTTGATCTACCACGATATCGTAGAGGCTAAACCCTAGAAGCTAGCCTATGATGATTATGATTGTGATCGTCCCTCTAAGGACTAAAACCTCTGGTTTATATAGACACCGGAGGGGGCTAGAGTTTACATGGAGTTGGTTACAAAGAAGGAAATATAATATCCGGATCGCCAAGCTTGTCTTCCACGCAAAGGAGAGTCCCATCCGAATACGGGACGGAGTCTTGAGTCTTGTATCTTCACGGTCCAACAGTCCGGCCAAAGTATATAGTCCGGCTGTCCGGATACCCCCTAATCCAGGACTCCCTCAACCATCACTCTAAATTTCCGCATGCTCTCCTTACATAATCTCACCATATTTTTTCGTATGCATGTTAGATATTGTACACAGTCATGCTGAACATGTAGAGAAAAAGATAAGAGTTTTGCGCGGCAATACAATGTCATGCAGACATCGCTCCATGGTGGGTTCAATGGCAAACCCTCCCCACCCCTCTCCAGATTGTAATCCATAGGAAGATATCTGTTCTGAGGCAGATTCAGACACCGCTAACCACTCCTATTTACCCCCCAAGGTGTTTTCTCTACCTTGGCATGATTATGTTAGTCATACCATGTATATGTTGCCTTGCAGTGCCTACTTTTGACATCATATATGTCATCTGCTTAGTTTAGACATGTTCTGTAATGCCACTTGTTTAGTTTCTATATCATATATGGGAATAATGCAGTCTCATGTCTTTTAGCCAGCCATAATATATGTGAAATGTGCAATGCCATCCTGTTTAACCAGGTATCATATATTTGAATGATATCTTGCCCATCCTTTTCTTCATTACATTTCCATTTGTTGACAATGTTTGTACATTAAACTACTCTTCCTGTGAATCAACCATTTGGGTGGGAGATGGAAAAGTCTGGAGTGAAAACAGGGCCTTCAGAGCAGACAGTGCTACCTGTCGAAGCAAATCTCTTGTTGGGTCCTGATAGCTCCTCAAAGATGGATTCAGAGACAGATGACCAGTCATATTCCCCCATCGAGGTGTATGCTCAAACTTGGCACAGTTATACTGCTCATATCATGCATATGGTGTCTTGCATTGCATAGTTTAGACATCATATACACAATATTCAACACCATGTTCTTAGTTCAGACATCATATCGAATGCCCTCTGTTTAGCATATAAATTACATATGTGAATTAAATGATGCGATCCTGATTACTTAGATACCATGTAGGTGAATTATGTCATGCGATCCTGTTTAGTTATTCATCATATCTTTGAATTATGTTATGCTATGCTATCCAGTTTAGATAGACATCATATATGTGAAATTATGTCATGCTATCCGTTTTAGTTAAACAATATACATGTCAACTATTTCATGCCTTTTTTCCAAACTATCTATTGCATTTGTCTCTCATACAATATTTGTACATTCAACTATGTTCCATGTTTATCAGCCATTTGAATTGGAGCGGGTGATGCCAATATCCAGCGGACTAAAAACACGGTCTTCAAATAAAATAGTGCTACCTCTTGGTGGAGATAGCACCCCAATTGTACATGCACAAGGACCGATTTGGAAACTCAGGATGAGGTAACCTGTGCTAATACCTCTGCTATCTTCAAGAGTGCTTGGTGGCAGTATCGGAATTACCTAAAGAAAACGTACTTCACCGGCAAAGAAACTCATCAAATTCCCTTACATTCTCCTGAGACACATTTACTAGATGATGACTGGGAACGCCTTGTTCTGTACTGGTCCTGGACCAAGAATGTGGTAAGGTCTATGAGCTCATTTTCTATTTTAAGTACTATATTCTTGCGTCTTACTGTACACTGTTCATGTAGAACAAGTGCCTAAACCTGAAGAACAACTGTTCTAATTTAAGATTCCATTGCTATCATAGTTCAAAAAAGCGCTAGGCGTTAATTGTGTGTTTTGCCATTGCCTTGCGCTTTACTGACCAAAGCGCATGCTTATGCGCAGTTATGCACAGATTAAGTGTAGTTATGCGCAATGCGTTTTGCCAAGGCCTAGAGCCTAGGCGCGCCTTTTTTAACTATGATTGCTATCGTGCAGACTGCTTTGCTCTTGTATCACTGTATCTACTCATACAAACTAATTTCTAAATTGAAGGATCCAATTGAAACTCCAATGGCACAGCAGGTATGTTCATGCATGTTTCTTTAATAGGTTTGCTCTTATCAATAGCACTATTGATTTCAATTTCAATTGTGTATACAGTTGACTTCTCATATCATGCATATTACTAGCATCACAATAGAGCCAATAGTGTTGTTGTACATGTAGACCCGTGGTACCCATCTGAAATCTTGTTGCGTGTAGTTTCCCACGCTTTGTATTCTTTCACTGCTGCTTTGTCTTCAACTGATATGATTTGAACCGTGTCTCTATTTTGATTTGGCAAGACAATGCAGTGACCATAGGACATAGATATATGTTTGTTTGATGCTTTTATTATGTACTAGTACTTGGCAATAGAAGAATTGGTAGTTTAATCCTGTCCACCTTACTAATGAACTGGCTCACCGAAATGAGTTTCATATACTAGTACATGCTAAACCTGTTATGTGTCTGCTTGTTTCTTCTTTTAGAATGCTGACAGAATATTGGGGAAGAGTGCCTTATTAAGCAATGGTAAAGGAAGTAATGCAGATAAGGTTCAGGATAGTGTCACATCCTTTGTTGGTCCCCAACAAAGCTGGTGAAACAGCTAAGGAAGACTATCTTGAAGACAGTGAGACAACCCCAAAGTCCTATCTTGGTTTAGTGTTCGAGTTACTGGCCACTACCGCTTGCACAAGCTATTCAAACTCACTGTCTGAATCAATTCGGTTTCTTGAGTCTCAACTGCAAGCTGAAAGACATCGATCAGCTGTGCTGCAACAAGAAGCGGAAGGACTGCGGAAGTCCCTGGAGCATTCAGATGCATACTTTCTAGTGCAACAGCAAGCATTGGAGGATTTTAGTGCCAAACAGGACAAAGCTAATAAGCTTGCTAAGCTTATTGCCAGCATGGTGGATACCCAGGATAACGTTTCTTGAGCTCTTCTAAAGTTGTTTCAGTTATGCTCCTCTTTTGCTGTCGCGTTTATTTGCACTGGTGGCCAATCTTGACGGCCAGTGTATGTAATATGTTGCTTCGTTCCCTATATTTGCACTGGTGGCGAACTTTGATGCCTAGTGGATGTAATATGTGTAATAGCGGTAATAGGCTAGCGTTAATTGCTTGCTTATTTATTTCCTCATTGTCTTGTTTAGTTGTTTGCTTGTAGTCACTGCAGTTCTTTTTCTGTGTTTTTCTAGTGGCCACAATAGCCTATTTTTGGTAACTAGGCCAAAATAATCATGGCAACACACAAACTGTTGTAACTCTGGGCCTCCTACGAGCTGTATGATCCATGGGCCTTCTACGATCAAGGATCCATTGGCCTTTGTACGGGCCGTAGGGTCCATGGGCCTTCTACGGGCCGTAGGATCCATGGGCCTTCTATGGGGCGTATCATTGTTTCACCAATCATGGGCCATACTATTCGTGGACCATAACGGGTCGTATTTGATAACTGTATGAAAACAGCCCAACGGGTTTTTTTGACATGAAAATGGCCCAACGTATTAACGGTCCACAAACGGGCCGACTGTAACGACGGGCTGCATTTGGCCCACAAGCAGAAAATGACAGTAATGGGTCATAAGTAACTGAATGCTGCAAATGAGCCCAAGAATAAATGGGCCCTGAGAAGGCTGAAAGATAACTTGGGCTGGAAACGGCCCAGTGGAATAATGGGTCGTTAATGGGTATAAAGTGATACACTGTTCATTACGGGCCAGTTTCACCACGGGTCGTTAATGGGCCAAGAGTTACAAAGGGCCTCATATGGGCCGAAAGAAGTCATGGGCCACACATGGGCCAGAAGTTAAAACGGGCTGGAATCATATTAGATGGCCCAGATGACGCTACTGGGCCTAATTTGAATAGGGCATAACGGGCCCTGGGTTATCGGGTTGTAAATGGGCTATATGCGGACAGGCCATTAACATGCTTTCCGTGGGCCAGCCCGCCACCTTTTGACCAAGTCAAACGAGCCGGCCTTTTCACAGGAATGGGCCTCTGTTGGGCCGTGCCACGTGTCGACGTATCATAGGCGCCTTGGATCCAATGAGTGGATGACATCTGTCCCAACGGTGAGCCGACACGTGTTTCCTCTAGCCAATGATGATTTTACACGTGGAAAATCCCATTGGTCGGGGCTGTTAACGGGTTATCGGATCCAAAACCCGACCCGATAGCTTAATGGCATTCCGTTACGGTGGACGCACGTGTCGGTCACCCTTGACGAAAGCACTTCTAGGACGCGCGATTTATCGTCATGGAAGTGGACACTTCCGTGATGATAATTTTGGTAATGTCATGGAACACTTCTACAACAGCACATGTATGACTATCTTGATTCTATCATAAAATCGTCATGGATGTACATGCATGACAAAAAATGCAACCTACTGTGACAAACACATATCATCACGGAAGTGTATTTTTTTTGTAGTGTGCCTCGGCATAATGCAAAGTAATTCCAAATGTTCATAGGATGCAACAAGAAACAATGGAGTAGAATGACAATACTAAAGAGCAATCTCCTCCAGAACAAGAGGAACTAACTAAAGAAGGCGAACACGCTATATTTATTTCTACCCATGTAGTAGGACATCAACTAGCTATTCCAACTCCAACAGTAATAGTGCACATAAATGGAAAAAGAGTTGTAACCCTTCTGGATTCAAGAAGTACTGCTTCTTTCATGAGCCAAGATTTTGCTGTGAAATGTAGCTATCAATTGTTACCTATAAAACCAAGAGTTATTGTTGTGGCTGGTGGAGGCAGACTTATTTCTTCAGCTGTAGCACCTAACTGTGAGTTTTAAATTGCAAAACTCAAGTTATCTCATAACTTTAGAGTTGTAACAACCCAATTTTCAATTTGGATGTTATACATAGATCATCATATGCATATCATATTTATTCTTGCATTTTGGTTGAGATCCTAGAAATCTTAAGCAACTCAAGGACCCACGAAGAGAGTTGGAGGTCCCACAAAATTCATATTTGAGTTTTTTTTCAAATTTGAAGAAAATGGATCAATTTGGTTTTATTATTTTCTCTCCAAATATTTCCAATATTAAAAATAAATGAAAGAAGATAATATGACTTCTTCAAATTCAGAGAAATATTGGAGAAAGAAATTTAAAATCAAATTTATGATTTTCTGGTATTTTATTTTGCTATTTTATTTGAATTAGAAAGATATGCATTTTTCAAAATTGCATTTTTAGGCCAGAAAAATGTTCACTTTGTTCTAAATATTCTATTTAGATGGGGGAAATTGTTTTGGCATTTTAAATTTTTTTATATTTTATTAGGATTTTTCCTTTCGGGTGAAATATTTTTTAAAAAGTTCCCAGACCGAATTGGGCCAACGGCCCAGCCGGCCCGTTAGCGCCGCCGCCTCCCAGCGCGTGGCCGAGCTGGACTCCCGCCGGAGTCCGAGCCGCCGCCGGCTGCCTTGACCCCCTCCCTAAGCAACACACCGCCGCCCCCTCCCCCCTAATAAACAGCGAGCCCGGGGCCCCCTCGGGACCCCAAGTCGCTGACGCCGCCGCCTGCCCTCGCTGCGCTGTCGCACTGGCGCCGCCCGCTGAAGCCGCCACCGCCGCCTGCTAGTCACACCACCACCGCTGCTTTGCCGCCACCCGCGCCAGCCGCCAACGCCCAAGTCGCTGCCCTGCCTCGCCGGACTCGCCGGAAGCCGCCGCCGGTCTTTTCGGTTTAGGTATAAACCGTCGTTTTTTGAAAACCCTAGATTTGTTTTTTTCTTTAGTTCGGTTCGGTTTTCGCCGGTTTATTAATTTAGCGGACGTTCGTCCGTTCGTTCGTTTTAAAGAACATTGGTCACCGGTTAGGTTCAGACAACGAACGTTCGTTCATTATTCTTTTCTTTTTATTTTAATTTTCGCCAGGGATTTATCTATGATTATTTTTTATCGCGATTCAGCCCCTGAGCTTCAAACTAGTATAACTTTTTACTCATTTATCCAAATTAGATGAAACCAACGCCTAAATCTTTGTCTCAAAGCTCTCTTTCCATTTAATCAACTTGAACATGATTTTGGTACTGTAAAACTGGACTTTAGTCCAAATTAGTAAACAATCTTGTTTCATTCGTATTTTGAGTTTCGTTGCTCCGTTTGAGTTGAATCTTTTTGCAAATCGTAGCTAATCACTTACACTTTCTGTTAAGATCTAATTCACATGTTAATAATGCTATTAGGTTTTGACTCTTGTTAGTTTAAGCCGTTGCTTGTTTCGTGTTCAATTTGGATCTTCTCTCGAGTTTTCTCGTGTTTCGATTGAGTGATTGCTTATGTATGCTATTTTTTGTCTACGCTAGATTACCTGAAGTGCGAAGCTTGTTAATACAAATCTCTAGAGTTTGCAGATCGTCAGTAAGGCAAGTTACAGTTTGATCATACTCTTTTATACCCAGTTTTTACTATGCATTAGTTCTGCCCCACAAATATTTGCATTGGTAGGATTGGGAGCATGTGGTTTTGGTTGTAGTGTTTGAGGTAGGAACCTAATACCTTTTGATCACCCCGTGAATATACGTTATGCTTATTATTGCTTAGCCACGCTCATAGACAGGGATTGGATCGTGATTCACACATGGAAGTTTGAGAGTTATTTAATATTGGATAACATTAAGGTGGCAACTTAAATACACATATGTGTGGATTGTTTGAGGCACCTGGAGTACCCAGTGTTGTATGTTTTGGAAATCCCGGAGTACCCGTGTGATTATCCTATGGAATGCCACCCAGGCTCAAAGGGATCATAAGATTATTCATGCTAGAAACTTCCGTGTGCAGCCACAAGCCATTATGGGCTCTGGCATAGTTGAGGAAGTTGCGTGAGCTCTTGAAGAGGTAGACTAGCAGATGTAGAGGGTTGTAGGTGGTACTGTCAACCCGGAGTAGAGAGTTAATGCTTCAGAAAGGTTGTGTCTCTATCATCCGATCATGGATGCGGTCGAGTCTTGTGGGGAAAAGTGCGCAAACCTCTGCAGAGTGTATAAACTAATCATGGTTAGCCGTGTCCCTGGTTATGGACATCTTGAGTATCTAGTACTTGAATCTATTGATGTGATCTCAACACGTTACTTGAATTAATTATGATGATGGATTAATGATGATATTTTTAATTGGGAATTGAGTTGGAGGAACCTTGCAACATGGGAGTATTTAAATAAATTTATTTCTTTGTTGTAGGGAAAAACTAGCTTTATGCAAAACCATGAAATTTATAGCCTCCACCAGCCAAATATTGCATGTAGATATAGTGTTTGCATTATCATTGCTTTACAGTGTAACTATGCCAGCATATTCCATGTGCTGACCTGTTTCGAGCTGCAACGTCTTATGTTGCAGACTTCTTAGATGACAAATAAGGTGCAATAGGTCGTTGTTTTGCACTCAGCTATGCCGTTGGAGTTGATGGACTCATTTACCTTCGAAGCCTTCTGCTGTTATCTAGTTTAGATGGCCTTCAGCCATGATTTATTTATGCAATAATACTCTTTATGAGGACTCGATGTAATAAGTGTGTGATTGAAACTCTGTTATAAATCCTCGAGTACTATGTGTGTCAGCATTACCTATCCAGTGATGACACTGATACTCAGAGACTTGACCGTTTGAGGTCTAGTCGCTACAAGATGGTATCAGAGCACACACTGACTGTAGGATGTGACCACTAGAATGAGCCACAGGATTTCTCTTCTCCACTCATTTCTAATTCTCCTCTCTTTCTACTCTATAGATGGTGGATCCCAGGAACAAGTTCACTCAGCTAGATGACGACACCCCTTTCGGAAAGCACTTGAAGGAAGTCACTAAGTATCTGAACATCGGATTACCAAGCTTCAAGGGGACCTTCTCTACATCTGTACCGGAAGAGGAGCGCTGGAAGATTAAAGTCTGGATACCTGGGAGGACCTTTGCACCAACAATGGAGCCTATTGATTTTTACCTGGATGCACCAAGCTAGAGTATTGGAAAAAGCATGGTCGCGCATATCACCTTTGGACGCATATGTGAGGTGTATCACAAGGAGCTGGAGAATACCGTCTACCAGATATGTGGCCGCCGAGATGACAAATGGGAGATGATTCGTACCAGGAGGGATGGATCAATTGCAACTTACATTCAAGAGATGGGAGATCATATTCGTCGACAGGAGAATCAATAGATTATTCACATGAAGAAGATCAAGAAACTGGCGAGGAGGAACAACGAGCTGGAAGATGAGATCAAGTCTACGCGTGATGGGTATGAGGAGGAGATAGCTATATTGGTGGAAAAGAATGACGACCTGACAAGGAAGCTAGGAGTATTCATGGGAGACCCAGCGCCAAAGAAGGACAACCAGCCAGGAGACTACATCATCCTCGACGACACCGACTCCGACCCTGATAGCGATGATGACTATGTTGATGAAGCTGGAGCAGATATTATGGAGTCTTCTTCTGATGAAAATTTCTAGATGACCACCATTGTAATTAGTAGTATTTTCCCTCCAAGTAGTTGCAACGATCGAGTTAGTAGTTATATGTTAGACCGTTTTGTGTGATCTTGTGTGCTATTGATTGAAGTGAAATTGATTGTGTTTGTCTCATGAGCATTATGGGTAGTGAATCTCTCTTAGACCCCTATTCTATTCTATTTTCTCACCCTTTCTAAACCCATCAGATGCCTCTGAGACATGATAATGGATTTGCCTTCCCACCGGAGCTCACTCAGTTGATCCAGCAACAGAATACCCTGATGCAACTTTTAGTCCAGAATTAGAACCAAGGCAACAACAACAACAACCCACCACCACCCCCCTATTGATCACCTAGCCCGTTTCCTAAGGTTAAATCCGTCGGTGTTCTCTAGTAGCACCGAGCCGATTATTGCAGATGATTGGCTCTGCAAGATTGGAAGAGAGCTAACCACTGCAGGATGCACAGATGCAGAGAGAGTGCGTTTTGCCGCACATCAGCTTGATGGACCCGCACCATCGTGGTGGGAGAATTTCACAGCCACTTACCCCATTGACACTGTTGCATGGGATTAGTTTCAGCAGGCTTTCCGCACTGCCCATGTTTCAGCTAGAGCTATGAGCATGAAGAAGCATGCGTTTCACAACTTGCACCAAGGAGGACGCATAGTGGGCCAGTATGTGGATGAGTTTAGTAAGTTAGCATGCTATGCCTCTGATGACGTAGCTACAGATGCCGCTAGGCAGGAGAAGTTCTTGGAAGGTGTCGGTGTCAAAACCGGCGGATATCGGGTAGGGGGTCCCGAACTGTGCGTCTAGGCGGATGGTAACAGGAGACAAGGGACACGATGTTTTTACCCAGGTTCGGGCCCTCTCGATGGAGGTAAAACCCTACTCCTGCTTGATTGATATTGATGATATGGGTAGTACAAGAGTAGATCTACCACGAGATCAAAGAGGCTAAACCCTAGAAGCTAGCCTATGGTATGATTGTTGTCCGTTCTACGGACTAAAACCCTCCGGTTTATATAAGCACCGAAGAGGGTTAGGGTTACACAGAGTCAGTTACAATGGTAGGAGATCTACATATCCGTATAGCCAAGCTTGCCTTCCACGCCAAGGAAAGTCCCATCCGGACATGGGACGAAGTCTTCAGTCTTGTATCTTCATAGTCCAGGAGTTCGGCCGAAGATGATAGTTCGGCTATTCGGACACCCCCTAGTCCGGGACTCCCTCAATAGCCCCCGAACCAGGCTTCAATGGCGATGAGTCCGGCGCGTAGATTGTCTTCGGCATTGCAAGGCGGGTTCTTCTCCAAATCCTATGTACCTATTAAATAGCGTCCGACTTCCTGTGAATACTGTGCTCCTCGGCTTCCATGCCCAATAATGGCCGTCTTCCACGTGTTTGAACGAATGTGAAAAGTCAGCGTATTTTTACATTTACCCTCCTAGCTGCGCAAATGAGCTATCTATAAAAGAGACGAGGATCTAGATCTGAATCACACCATCCTCCCTTAGCGAGCATTCATCAGAGCGCATCTGACAGAAATCCATTCCATCATGGACAGTCGACGCGGCTCCTCCTCTCGCCCTCCCAGCCCTCAGCCTGGAGATTGGGAGAGATGCTCCGTCCTGCACAATGAGCTAGTGGCGCTCCAAACCAAGGGATTTCTTCCCCCAGCCTTCATGGTTCCGGTTCGAGCCGGACTCGCCACCTATAAGGGCGGAAAGCAAGCGGAGAACGTCCCCAGCCCCTCCAAAGGAGAGCGGGTGTGCCTTGTATCTTATTTGATAAGAGGGCTCGGATTTCCAATTCATCCGTTTCTCCGGGGGCTCCTGGAGTTCTATGGCCTCCAGTTGCACAACCTTATGTCTGCCTCCATTTTGCATATCGCGGGCTTCGTGGCCCTTTGCGAGCTGTTTCTGGGCATCGAGCCTCATTTTGCGCTGTGGAAGAAGCTGTTCTGTCTTGTGCCCCGTTCTCAAGAGGGGTCGATATATCAAGTGGGCGGAGCCGAACTATGGTGCATCGCCAGGATCGGATATCTATCCGGAACCCCGAAGAAGGCGTCCGAAGGCTGGCCTTCGGCATGGTTTTACGTAGAAGATGTCCCCCTGCCGGACCCTGTTCGGGTCGGCCTCCCTAAGTTTATTAACGCTCCTTTGAAAAAACGCCTAAGCTGGCGTCCGCGGAGCCCTCAGAGGGAAAACAACAGGGACGTTATTTACCTGATGAGCCGGATAAGGTTGTTAGCTCATTCCGGACTGACCATGATGGGAGTCATGGCCATATGCATTATGCGGGGGGGTGCAGCTGCTCCAGTATAGAGGCCACCCCATGTGGGATTTCAACGGGGAGGATGATGCCACCCGCTGCGGCCGTAAGGGGCCGGGATCGGTCGCTGATCTGACGAAGATCTTATCAGCATTGTACAAGGGAGAAGAGGAGGAATTCCTCCGCATCAATCCACAGGGCGGATTTTCTATGAACAATCCTCCAAGCTGGGTAAGCGGACATTCGTTTTTGCCTATCCGATCCGTACTCCCATAGTCAAGTATCTTATTTTGTGATTTTGGCGCAGGAACTGCGCTGGGCCGTAAAGGATATAAACAGCCCGCCTCCACAACCCGAGGATCCGGAACGGTTCCTCGATCCGACCTCCCAAGAGGATCCGGACATATCGGTGGAGCTGATCGACGGGGTTTTCCATCAACTGAGCATCGATAATGCCTTGGTCGCCATTACGGCCGATTACCCCGGAATACTCCCCGCCTCGCAGGTAACTGAGACCAAAGTCCTGATACTTTAAAAATGACCCATCCATGCGTGTTTTTGATCACCGTGTACTGATGGTGTTTCGCAGGGGGCGCCCTTGAGGCGGAAGGCCGAGCCCGCGGCGGCTTGCCAACAAGGGGCAGCACGGCACAGCAGGCTAAAAAGAAGTGCGGTCCGGATCGAAACTCTGACGCAATGATATGGCACGTCACCTTACTCTCCGGTTTTATTCCCGAGAGGCATACTAACGCTCATGCCTTTTTAGGAAGAAGAGCGCTCGCCGGACTGTATCCGGAGAGGTTGCCAATCAATCCTCCACTCGCCAGGCTCCAAAGCCCGGTCCAGAAGCGGAGGCGAACCTGGGGCGTGCGTCGGATGTTCCTCCGATATAGGATGCCGACAGGTTATGTGCCACCAATTCCGAGGTGGAGAGTTCCATGAAGCACAGGCGCCGCCGGACAGTTCTTCGTGACGCGTGTTTCTCCCCAGAGGCATTGGATGCCTTTAATTCGGGAGATGCGCACCTCCGTGCCACTCAAAATGGTCTAGCCAGAGCCACAGAGCAATATGTAAAAGACATACGGGTGAGAAAATTTGACAGTTATATATGCCAGTAGCCCCCGAGACTTGAAATAGTTAGAATAACTAATTTAAGGATCATTTATTATGCAGGATCTTACAGAAAAGAATACCCAACTATCCCAGGAGCTGGAGGAGTGCAAAGCCGAACTTGAGGCCGCACTAGCCGCAGCGGGGGAAGCCAAAGAGACCCCTTCAGGTGATATATGCTTCCAAAAGATAAGTAGTTTGTGAAGTGCGGCGTGTGTATAAGTCTGACAATAATATTGCAGATGGCGTTGGGGTAGATCCGGACAAGCAACAGCTCATGCGCCGATTAAAGGCCAGCGAGAATGTGCTTACAAGGGTGAGGCAGGAGAAAAAATAATCTCCAAGATGCCAACACCCAGCTGGGTGAGGAACTAAAGGATGTTCGTGCCCGGCTATCTGACTCCGTTAAGGAGAATCGGCGGCTTCAACGCGGCATTTTTAGTAAGTGCTTGAACGAACTTTGAAAAAGAGTTCGGCGAGGAAGTCGACTAACAGAGTTATGTCTGTAGGTATCTCACAGGCCGTCCTGTAGAGGAAATGCCCGGTTCTACGGGTGACCTTCTTCCCGAGCTCTTGCAACTGCACGAACGAGTTCGGCAGGTGATGAAAGGAGTCGCCCAGGCCTTGTGGCCATCTGTCTCCCTGCCCGAAGGCCTTGGAGAGTTTGCAGAGAGTCTTCAGGGAGCGCGGCAGCGCTTCCGCTTATGGAAGATATCGTCCTGCCGTCAAGGCGCCAGGGAGGCCTGGGCCATGGTGAAGACGTGGTACATGAAGGCTGACCCAAACCACATGGCCGAGGTCAGACCTGCGGGGCCCGATGGGAAGGAGATCCCTGTGAGCTTAGTGTATGGCCAAGTAGAATTGGCCACAAAGTATTCCCAATAGGACTGTAAACTAGACAGCCTATTGGACGGCATCGAAGAGGAATATGCCCAGTCAAGTTGACTATGTAATTTAAGATGACATGTAAAATGCCTTCTAGCCGGATTGTAGATCGTTTGTCATAGTGGACCTTTTCGCTTCAACCTCGGGACCCAATAGTCCGGAGTGTGTCCGAATACCCTCGTGGTTATATAAGAACCGGGGCATGCATGGAGACCAGGCGTAGGGGTCATTAGTGCTCTAGCAGACAAGTGCCCAACTAGTTATGTTATATTACATGGTTAGTAAGAAACATCTTCCAGGGAGAATAGTTCCATTAGGGGTTCCTTTCCCTGGGAGACATGCCCTAAAGTGCATGTCCGGACTGCGAAAAAAGCAGAAAAGCAACTGGGGGCAGATAAATAAATAGATAAGAAATCTTATTTTAGTTCACCGACCGGATATTCCCTTAAGAACGCTAGCTTTCGGCTTCACCCAGTCTGAGGTACACATCTGGCTGACCCGGCAGTAACAATCGCAGAGGTGCTCCCTTTACCGCCTAGCCGAACAATCGGGAACGTAGGGGTGAGCACAGGAGCCAGGCAACCTAGTTTGGCCAAAACTTAAGTCATATCGATGCATATAATGGCGAATAAAAGGTACATGCGGAAGTGTGACACATGTGTTGGGCATGGAGCGGGTATAAATAAGCTTCTGTTAAAGAAGCCCCCAGGTATAATGAGCACGGATAGTGCGTCAAGTGTGTGCGAACAATGCACGAACAAGCTTTTAAAGGCTGTAATAGGAAAAGAAAAAAAAGGAGGGAGAAGGAGAGAAACAAAAGACAGCTAATATGTAAAATATAGACGGAGGAAGGAGACGAACTCAGAGTCCAGCGCTAGGCATAGAATCTTCGAAGACGGGCTGCGTTCCATGGGTTCGGCTCGAGTCGGTTATCCGATGCATCTCGCAGACGGTATGCTCCACCGGTCAGGACTTGGTCGATGATAAAGGGACCTTCCCATTTGGGCTTGAGTTTGTCCTTTTTCTTGTCCGGCAAGCGTAGGACTAACTTGCCAACGTTGTAAGTTTTGTCCCGTACTTCTCTGCTTTGATATCTTCGAGCTTGCTGTTGATAGAATGCGGAACGGGTTTGTGCCACGTCACGCTCCTCCTCCAATGCGTCCAAACTGTCCTGCCGATCGAGCTCGGCTTCTCTTTCTTCGTACATGCGCATGCGAGGTGAGTCATGAATTATGTCACAGGGCAGAACTGCCTCTGCACCGTATACCATAAAGAATGGTGTAAATCCGGTCGTGCGATTTGGAGTGGTCTGCAGCCCCCAAAGTGCGGAGTCGAGCTCCTCTACCCAGTGCGTGTTAGATTCCTTGAGGGACCGCACTAATCGAGGTTTGATGCCGCTCATGATTAGACCATTTGCTCTCTCGACTTGACCGTTAGTTTGAGGGTGATAGGCTGAAGCATAGTCGAGTTTGATGCCCATGTTTTTGCACCAGAGTTTAACCTCGTCGGCCGTAAAGTTCGTGTCATTGTCAGTGATGATGCTATGGGGGACGCCATAATGGTGTATGACCCCTGATATGAAGTCTATCACTGGTTCGGATTCGGCCGTCTTGACAGGCTTGGCCTCTATCCATTTTGTGAACTTATCCACCATGACCAGTAGGTATCTTTGCTTGTGGGTTCCTCCATTAAGGGGTCCAACCATGTCAAGCCCCCAGACCGCGAAGGGCCAGGTTACGGGTATAGTTTTGAAGGCGGTGGGTGGCATGTGGCTTTGATTAGCAGAGAGCTGGCAACCGACGCATCGTTAGACTAAGTCCCGAGCATCTGCCCGGGCCGTCGGCCAATAGAATCCTGTGCAGAAGGCCTTGCCTACAAGGGCCCGGGCTGCGGCGTGGTGCCCGCCGAGTCCAGCATGAATTTCAGCCAGAAGGTTCCACCCTTCCTCTTCGGAGATACACCTTTGAAGGACTCCGGTTGTGCTTTTCTTGTAAAGCTCTCCCTCATGGACCTTATAGGCTTTAGATCGCCGCACTATGCAGCGGGCCTCGTTTTGGTCCTCGGGAAGTTCCTGCCTGGTTAGGTAGGCTAGGAATGGTTCCGTCCACGGGGCAATGCCTGCCATTATTACATGGGATGAAGATGTTACTTCGTTGGTAGAACTGCCGGTTGTGTTGGGGTGGCGCCCTCTGTACTATGAATTTGGCAGGGTCCATTGAGCCATCCTTCCAATACGGTTCCATGCCCTATAGAGGGTTTTTACTTTTTGGTATTTAACCCAGGTGCCTGGCGATGATGCACCCTTTTATTTCGGACTAGGATTGTATTTAGGGCCGGATTGTCCCAAAAATTGATCTCGGTTTTCCAGGCGCTTTCCATCGCACAATACTTTCATACTATGGACGCTAAGTCAGCGAAGCATGTGATTTCACGACGACTTACGATGTTGAGGATTCCCTTGTCCGTGCAATTATTGCAGAAGAGTGAAATTGCGTCCTCCTCACGGCAATCCTTTATCCTGTTTATGACCAGGAGGAATCTGGCCCAGTAATGGTGTACTATTTCTGCGGGCTCTTGCCGGATTTGGGATAGATCGCTTGTGTTTGGGTGGGCGGGTGGAATTAAATTCAGAACCCCGTCCGATCTAAAACTCAGGGGCCAAAAAGTTTTCGAACTTGGAAGCTTGGGTTCTTGGATGTTGTCCAATGAATCTAGCCCGCTTCCTGACTTTAGGTTCAGGGCTTGAGTGACATCCTCCCCTCTGCGGGAATCCGACATGGAGGGATCGGGAATCCGGACATAGTTAGTCCTTAAGATAGAAGAAGGGTCGCCGCATTGTTTCTCTACCACAACAATGTGGTGGGTAACCTGGGGAGAGTTAATCTCTCTCATATCGGGTTTAAGCCCAATCTGATTGTAGTCTGTAGTGACTCCCAGGGCGGCGATGCGATCCAAGAGCTCGTTTAAGGAGGAGAGCTCCATCGGATCTAACTACTCGGCGAGTTCCGAGTTAACGTGAAGATTGCTTTCGATGACCCGAGAAGTCATCTTCGGTGCGGCGACCGAACAGGCGGTCATAAGGAAGCCGCCTATCCGGAGAGTTTGGCCGATAGCCAAAGCTCCTTTAGCCACAGTGTTGTCTCTAAAGACGGGACGGGGCATCCTTCCTGATGGCGACGGCACAGAGGAACTCTCAATGAAAGCACCAATGTCGGTGTCAAAACCGGCGGATCTCGGGTAGGGGGTCCCGAACTGTGCGTCTAGGCGGATGGTAACAGGAGACAAGGGACACGATGTTTTTACCCAGGTTCGGGCCCTCTCGATGGAGGTAAAACCCTACTCCTGCTTGATTGATATTGATGATATTGGTAGTACAAGAGTAGATCTACCACGAGATCAAAGAGGCTAAACCCTAGAAGCTAGCCTATGGTATGATTGTTGTTCGTTCTACGGACTAAAACCCTCCGGTTTATATAAGCACCGAAGAGGGTTAGGGTTACACAGAGTCGGTTACAATGGTAGGAGATCTACATATCCGTATAGCCAAGCTTGCCTTCCACACCAAGGAAAGTCCCATCCGGACACGGGAGGAAGTCTTCAATCTTGTATCTTCATAGTCCAGGAGTCCGGCCGAAGATGGTAGTTCGGCTATCCGGACACCCCCTGGTCCGGGACTCCCTCAGAAGGGCTGAATGATGAGCTGAGCTGTAGTTGATGGTGACAACATTCAACAACTACCAGGAGTTGGTAGATAGGGCTCTTATGATTGAAGGCAAGCAGCAACAAATTGATAATCGCAAGAGGAAGTATGGACAGGGAAGGTACACTCCAGGAGATCAGCAGAAGCCCCGCTATTCCCTGTATTCGGGAGGACATGCCCACAACCATGGAGGACACACGCACAACGGAGCAAGTTCGCGCAACCATAGTGGCACCAGGAATGGCAATGGGAATGGAGGAAGCAGCAACCAAAACCGTTCCAACCCTTCAACACCAGCCAAGAGGGATCTAAGCCACATTACCTGTTTCAAGTGCCAGAAGACTGGACATTATGCCACTGAATGTCCTGAAGCAAAGAATGGAAATGGCAATGGAAGTTTTGCCAAGAAGCCCAACCCCTTCACCAAAGGTCAGGTGAACCACATCAGCGTGGGGGAGATTGAGGATCAACTCGACGTAGTTGTCGGTAAGTTTTTGATTAATGCATTTACCACACTCGTTCTTTTTGATACTGGTGCATCGCGTTCATACATATCAAGGGGATTTATGGATAAGTATAACCTGCCAACCCAAGCCCTTAGGTCGTCCATGTTAGTAACCTCGCCAGGAGCAGAGTATACAGCCAGCCTATGGTGTGATCGGTTACCCTTGAGGATTGGTAACTGTGTGTTTCCCTCGGACCTAATAATTCTGGAGTCGCAAGGATTGGATCTAATATTAGGCATGGATTAGTTATCAAAGTATGGAGGGAACACTGATTGTGCTAGTAAGTCGATATTCCTCACCACTCTAGAAGGAAGAAGGATCAAGTATGTATCCCGGCATGTGCCGAAGAGGACTCAAGTAAATTCCTTATCAGGAGTTGTACAGGAGGAAGTACCAGTGGTTAAGGATTACCACAATGTATTCCCGGAGGAGTTACCAGGCGTGCCACCGGATCTAGACATTGAGTTTTTTTTTGATTGAGCTATTACCAGGCACCGGACCAATATCAAAGAGACCTATCGGATGCCCGCACAGGATTTGGAGGAACTTAAGAAGCAGACTAAGGAGTTACTGGATAAAGGTTACATACAACCAAGTTTGTCACCTTGGGGAGCCCCAGTGCTTCTTGTGGAGAAGAAGGATGGATCATTAAGGATGGTTGTTGATTATTGTGTGTTGAGTGAAGTGACAATCAAGAACAAATACCCTTTGCCGATGATCAATGATTTGTTTGACCAGTTGCAAGGAGCTAAATTTTTCTCTAAGATAGATCTTCGATCAGGTTATCACCAGTTGAAGATTCGAGAGCAGGATATACCGAAGACAGCTTTTACCACAAGGTACGGGCTATACGAGTATACCGTTATGTCATTTGGTCTGACTAACGCGCCTGCCTATTTCATGAACATGATGAACAAGGTGTTTATGGAGTTTTTGGATAAGTTCGTCGTGATATTTATTGATGATATATTGGTCTACTCGAAGAATGAAGAGGAGCATAAGGAACATTTGCGTTTGGTTCTTGAGAAGCTCAGAGAACATCAGTTGTATGCCAAGTTCAGCAGGTGTGGATTTTGGTTAAAGGAAGTTGGATTTCTCGGACATGTTATATCCGAAGAAGGAATAGCAGTAGACCCTACCAAGGTTGTTTCTGTGACTAAATGGGTAGCACCCACATTAGTTGGAGAGATCCGGAGTTTTCTCGGACTCGCAGGATATTATCGGAGGTTCATTGAGAATTTCTCCAGGATTGCAAAGCCCATGACAGAGTTGTTGAAGAAGGACACCAAGTTCAAATGGACTGAGGAGTGTGAAGCCAGTTTTCAGGAATTGAAGAAACGTTTGGTTACAGCCCCAGTGTTGATTCTTCCAGACCAACGAAAGGACTATCAAGTGTATTGCGACGCTTCACGTCGAGGACTTGGAGCAGTACTTATGCAGGAGGGAAGAGTTGTTTCATATGCCTCACGACAGCTTAAACCTCATGAGTTGAATTATGCTACACATGATTTGGAGTTAGCAGTCGTAGTGCATGCGCTGAAGACATGGAGACATTTCCTCATCGGAAACCATTGTGATATATACACGAATCACAAGAGTTTGAAATATATCTTCACACAGAAGGATTTGAACCTCAGGCAGAGGAGATGGTTGGAGCTCATTAAGGATTATGATATGAAATTGCACTATCATCCTGGAAAGGCCAATGTAGTAGCAGATGCGTTGAGCCGCAAGAGTTATGTTAATACGATCATGACCGGAGGATTACCCAAGGAGTTAGCAGAGGATCTTCGTGAGCTATGTTTGGAAATAGTCCTGAGAGGTTATGTAGCAGCATTGGAAATTCAGTCCACTTTGATGGGTAAGATCAGAGAAGCCCAAAAGATTGACAAGGATATTGTGGAGATAAAGGAAAGGATGAGCAAAGGAAAGGCTAAAGGATTTCGTGAGGATGAGCACGACACCTTATGGTTTGAGGATCGCGTATATGTGCCTAATGACCCCGAGATCAGGAAGTTGATTCTGTAGGAGGCCCATGATTCACCGTATTCAATTCACCTAGGAAACACTAAGATGTATCTGGCTTTGAAGGAAAGTTTCTGGTGGACAGGAATGAAGAAGGATATTGCCAAGTATGTAGCAGTTTATGATGTATGTCAGAGAGTTAAGGCATAGCATCAAAAGCCAGCTGGATTGCTACAGCCATTGCCGATACCCGAATGGAAGTGGGATAAGCTTGGCATGGATTTTATCACTAGATTGCCCAAGACTCGTTCAGGCTATGACTCTATCTGGATTGTAGTCGACTGTTTGACGAAAGTAGCTAATTTCATCCCGGTGAAGACCACTTATACAAGTGCTAAGTTGGCAAAGATATACATGACTAGGATCGTATGGCTGCATGGAGTTCCGAGGACCATTGTATCGGATAGAGGAACCCAGTTTACCTCAAAGTTCTGGAATTAGTTGCATGAGACTTTGGGTACTAGGCTAGAGTTCAGTACAACCTTTCATCCACAGACAAATGGACAGACCGAGAGAGTCAATCAGATTCTGGAGGACATGTTGAGAGCTTGTGTGCTAGATTATGGATCTAGTTGGGACGACAATTTGCCGTATGCAGAGTTCCCTTATAACAACAGTTATCAAGCCAGTTTGAAGATGGCCCGTTTCAAAGCTTTATACGGAAGGAGGTGCAGGACACCGTTATTGTGGGATGAAGTTGGAGATCGACAGTTGTTCAGACCAGATTTAATCAAAGACTCTGAGGAGAAGGTTAAGTTGATTCGTGACAGACTCGAGGTAGCCCAGTCCAGGCAGAAGAGTTATGCGGATTCGAAACGAAGGAGACAATTTACGAAGTCGGAGACAGAGTATATCTTCGTGTATCCCCACTTCGAGGAGTTAAGTGTTTTGGAGTTAAAGGAAAGTTAGCACCACGTTTTGTGGGACCATACCGAGTTTTGGAACGTATGGGAGAAGTTGCTTACAAGCTGGAATTGCCAGAAGGATTGTCAGGAGTTCATGATGTGTTTCACGTTTCCCAGTTGAAGAAGTGTCGCGCGGAGATGTCCGATATTCCTCTGAGAGATACAGTGCCACTGGAAGCGATTCAGTTAGACAATGATTCGACTTATGAGGAGAAGCCAGTCAAGATTCTCAAGATTTCTAGCCGAGTTACTCGCAGTAAGGTTATCAAGTTTTGCAAAGTTCAGTGCAGCCACCATACCGAGGGGGAAGCCACCTGAGAGCAAGAGGAAGACCTTCGTAGAGACCACCCAAACCTTTTTGCTAACCAACCCGAATCTCGAGGGCGAGATTCATCTTAAGGGGGGTAGGTTTGTAACATCCCAATTTTCAATTTGGATGTTATACATAGATCATCATATGCATATCATATTTATCCTTGCATTTTGGTTGAGATCCTAGAAATCTTAAGCAACTCAAGGACCCACGGAGAGAGTTGGAGGTTTCACAAAATTCATATTTGAGTTTTTTTTCAAATTTGAAGAAAAGGGATTAATTTGGTTTTATTATTTTCTCTCCAAATATTTCCAATATTAAAAATAAATGAGAGAAGATAATATGACTTTCCAAATTCAGAGAAATATTAGAGAAATAATTTTAAAATCAACGGGCCGGCTGGGCCGTTTTATTATTTTCTCTCCAAATTCAGAGAAATATTAGAGAAATAATTTTAAAATCAAATTTATGATTTTCTGGTATTTTATTTTGCTATTTTATTTGAATTAGAAAAATATGCATTTTTCAAAGTTGTATTTTTAGGCCAGAAAAATGTTCACTTTGTTCTAAATATTCTATTTAGACGGGAAAAATTGTTTTTAGCATTTTTAGATTTTTTTTTATATTTTATCAGGATTTTTCCTTTTTGGCGAAATATTTTTAAAAAAAGTTCCCGGACCGAACTGGGCCAACGGCCCAGCCGGCCCGTCAGCACCGCCGCCTCCCAGCGCGTGGCCGAGCCGGACTCCCGCCGGAGTCCGAGCTGCCGCCGGCCGCCTCGACCTCCTCCCCAAGCAACGCGCCCCCGCCCC